>NC_028645.1:68362898-68364492 GCF_001406875.1 Solanum pennellii
TATATATATATATATATATATATACATACATTGTCATACTAATGACTAAATATTTCAAGTTTTAGTTAAATTTGTTTAGTATTAAAGTTTTATATATTTTTGTTAGAAAATAATGAATGTATATCATAAGGTAAAAAATAATTTAAAAAAGAAAATTATCTATATCTTTCATTTCTTTGCAAATTAATCTCTCTTGTGCCTATCCAATCATAAGTTACTAAATTAGGCATTTGATAATTATTTCTTTTATTTTTTAACGTTCAACTCTCAAAAAGATATTTTCGCTAAAAAAATTTAAGATTCAACTCAAAATTTTTAAAAATTTGGAAGATAGTAAAAATGTATTTTTACTTCTAATTGTTGCCTAAATGTCAAAAATAATTAGAACTTGCATTACAAAACTTCAATTTTCATAAATTATTTTTCATTCTGAAAATAACAACTTTTTTTTTAAAAAAAAAAAGTACAATAAAAGTGACCAAATACCTACTAATTTTTTTTATTATTATCATATTCATTGTACTTTATGAAGTTATACAATAAGACAATATTGAAGCAAACTCTTAGATGTCTTGTTCTCCTTCAGACTTCCTTCCCAAAAAATAGGACTTTCTTTTCCTTCGGCAATTACAAAGAACAAAAGATAAGTGCATAGTTAAAAAAATAACACTTCATAATATAATTAACGGATAATCTCTTTTGTTAAATGAATTTCTGAGCAACCTTTTTTCGTTTATGGGCTTTTAAAACATTTTCTTCGGACTTGAATTTATATTTATTCCTAAAAAATAATAAAATTATAATTTATGATTCATATTTTATAGATATTTACTTCTTTTAATTTGTTACGTTTGAAAAATATATATAGAAAAGAAAATAGATATTCTCACTTTCTTTTGGTATATGTGAATTTATTTAGCAACCTCTTTTTATTGACTTTCAAAATGTGTCATTAGGTTTAGATTCTAAATGCCACTTGCTCTTGCAAAGTATAAATTATATCTATAGTTCACAAATTATAAATATTCATGTCTTTAATATGCCACTCACAAAAATGGATATAGAAAAGAAAATAGATATGTGTGAATTTTGTAGAATCATTTTTATGGTGAAACTCCATCTAACGCTTTCGCCTGCAAAATTTAGAATCATAATTCAGGATTATCATTTCATAAATGTTCATAAATTTTAATAAATTCCTTGTAAAAGATGCATAAATAAAATAAGATTGATAGTTTTAACATCAATTCATATAAAAGAAAATGATAATTCACCTTTAAAAATATTCATATAAAAGAAAATGAATTTGAGACTCCAAGTAACATGACTTTCTCCTGTAAAATTTAAAACAATAATTCTGAATTCACATTTCATAAACATCATATCTTTTAATAAATTCGCTTTGAAAAATGCATGAATAAAAGAAAATTGATATTCTTACCATCAATTCATATAAAATAAAATAGATAATTCCACCTTTAAAAATGATTAGTGAAATATAACAGTCACTCAACGTTAATTGAGTTGCTCCATCATTGCAATGTTTCTTTTATATATATATATATATATATATATATATATACACACACACACA
>NC_028645.1:68365244-68371599 GCF_001406875.1 Solanum pennellii
ATATATATATATATGTGTGTGTGTGTGTGTGTGTTCAAATATGATGTCATTGCTAAGCATAATGTTCCGTATGATAACATGCCATTAAATATAATGGCTTTTCAAATTTTTTCATTTATTAATTTACAAAAAAACTTCCTTTTAAATTTCATAACTACTACATTAATTCCTATATTTCTTATAAAAATATTGTACAAGGAAAGTGAAATAATTTCAGGAGAAGAGGTAATTAGTTTTGGTAAAGAATATCCTAATTTCTATATATGGGTATGTATAGTCTGTTTATACATGTTTAAAAAGGTGAAAAAGTTGAAAAATAAAACTGATTAATAATTAATTTAATAATGATCACAAAATTAGTCTACTTAAAGAAAGAAAATAACGCTTACGTTTCAATTAAGAAGAAGCCAATAATTATCTATAATTATTACCTTGATTGATACATTTATATCAGTAGTCATAATAAGAAATAATTAGTGTAATAGTTTTAATCATTTATGTAGTTTTTTTAAGGAAAAATTAGAAATAAATTTAAAAAGAAGAGAAATAGAAAATTGGAAATGCTGGCCATTGGAGGGTGCCACATCAGCGGATCAAGATTCAGCTTTATTTATGCATATATATATATAGAGAGAGAGAGAGGGAGATATGTATTATCAACTCGAAATCACCTCTAAACATTTCGAAATTTCTACTTTTTGATATTTCAAATTTTCTAATATATTATTCACTCTAACCAATTTACATTTACGGTAACTCAAATATTTTCCTAAAAAAACGGATGTAGCTGCAAGAAACAAACAACACCAGTGTGAAGAAGAAGTAGTAGGACCAAAAAGCAGGCCATATTTTGTAAGGCAAAGAAGAAGCAAGAAGATATTTTTTTGGACACTTGTCCATTGTTTTAACTTTAAAGAAAAGAATAATGAGTAAACTGGACATATTATTGGTAGATGAGCCAAAATTGGTGGTATTTTGAATACGAGTAGGACACTGAAATTCAAAGTCGTTTTGCATGTGGGTTTTTTGATTTGGACACCTTACACACCCCTCTCATATTTACTTGGTTTGGCATTTGATGGCATTGTGGTAGTCTTTCTTCGAACCCCGTGCATAGCAAGAATTTTAATAGATTCGGTTATTTTTTTTAATTTTCACATATATCAAATATAAAAATTATATTCGTGTGTTATAGTTATAGTTTGCATAATTGCGCTTAACAACAAATTTTATGTTTGCTATAGATCTTTTGATTTATATTATTCGCTATAAATATCCAATTTATAGAAATTGTTCAGTTTATAAGACGAAAATATATCTATTTGTATTTATATATAAATCTGTATTTGTATAATTTATAGGACGAAAATATATATATTTGTATTTGTATATACATTTTTTCTCGCTTTATACAAACACAAACACAAACAAATTTTATATATTTTATATCAAAATATATAAAATGTCTAATTGTATATCAAATCAGATGACAAAAAAAGGAAATGTTTGCTGCGAATTACAATTCAAATAAATTATGACTATGATATTTAATTTGAATTAATAATTTGCTATTTTATACAATTTTATACTCCTCCGTTTAAAAAAGAATGATCTTATTTTCTTTTTAGTTTGTTTAAAAAAATGACCTTTTTTTTAAATAACTTTTCACATGGCATGTTTAAGGCTACAATATCAAATGAAAATTTTGTATATTTGACATAATTTTAATTTAGAACCCTATGATTAAAAATCTTATTTATTTCCATAAATTTTATGTGAAATTAAACTAGATCATTATTTATGAAACGGAAGATTTATTTTTTAATTGGATGGGCCTATCTTTCTTCCTCACATCCCTTAAATTTTAACCTCAGTTTTAATTATATCTCACAACAACTCTCCAGACTCCTCGTTTCCTCCGAACAAGCCGTTTTCTCTCTTCAAGCCTTCTTCACAAGTCTTGAAGAGCCTACATTTTGATCTTTTTTGGTTCTTGTTTGTTCATAAATGGCTAAGGTCTACACTTTGGCTGAGGTCTCCCAGCACAACAGCGCTAAGGATTGTTGGTTGGTTATTAATGGCAAGGTATAATTTCTTGATCTCTCCTATTTCATTATGTTTTCATTGACTAGATCTTACTCTTTTGATCAAATAATCAAACAATAAAAGGAAAAGATTCAATCTTGATTAGTTGTATGTGTTAAAAGATTGATTTTTTAATCAGAATTCTGTTGGTTTTTTCTAGAGCACCATCTTTTATTTCTTGTTTTATGTGGAGGAAATGGAGTTTTGAAGTGGGATGGGTATGATCTCATCCTGTTGTCGGATTGTTTTTGTGGGTTGAGGGCTTGCATTGTTTGATTTCATGAATTAATGAATAGTTCTCTTGATTCCCTCAATGTGAAATGCAACGTATCTATGTCTTTCTATTAGGAATTGCAGGGAGATAATCTAGTAACTTGTAGAATGTGAGATTCTTCTCCTCCATTTTATTGAATTGAGGGGCATGCTGGGGAGTCATTGTCTATTGTTTGAATTATTTGTTGAATATTTGATGGACACAATTGGTTGCTAATAACTTGAATTTTATTATTGCAAAGAAAAGACCCGCTTCGATCTTACAATTCTTGCACTTAATATTTCTTGTGCTCACAATGTAGCAACTCTGTTCCTCTCTCTTATTTCTTGCTCTCACAATGTAGCAACGCTGCATTTATATATTTGTTGTTTGGGCGTTTCAGTCGTGTCTAACTTCTTAGTTGAGGCTGCAGAATTTCTTGGGCAACTCTTCTGGGGTTTCATGTACTCTAGTTTGTCATGGGCTCTTATTATCTTCTTTTGAAGTTATCTCCTTTGTATGTGATTTTGTGTTTTTCACATGTCTTTTATTCTGATTCGGCCTTGCTTCCTTGTCCTTCTCCTTCAAGTTTATGTCGTATCTCTTGCTCCAATTCTTTTGAATCTGGTAGGAGACTTCTTTGTACCACCATGTTGGTACTTCATCAAATACCACATAAGTTGTTTCGGCTGGCATGACATACATAGATTGCCTCTAAGCTTTTTCAACTCAATGATTGGTGTGCTTGTAACCTTCATCTTTCAATAAAACTTCATTTGGCCCATGGAAGACATAGTTTCCTAAATTTATTAGTTGCAACACAAATAATAAATTCTTGTTCATATCTGAGACATGGTAGACATTTTGAAGTTCCACTTATGTCGAGTTGTGATGAGGCACAACTACTGTCTTGCCAACTGGAGCTATTTGCATTTTTGAATGATTTGTGGTCACCTTCAATCGGCTTTATATTCACTCACTCATGCTGGTAATCTTTTCTCATCATCGGTCCAGTGATTGGATCCATCCCGAGTCAACGATCCGATCATGTTCATAATCGACTAGTTTCTCACTTAGAGTTATAAGTGTGAGCTCATCTTCTTCGTTAGAGTGAGAGTGACAAGTTCTTCCTATTGATTGCTTTTTTCAACTACATAAGAGGTTTCGAAATCGAAGTTTCTTCCTTATCTTGTTTGTTTTGAAATGAAGTTGCTATGTTACGTTCAACTTCCTTGTACCAAAAGTCTCTCTATCGTAGTATCCTTTCTTTCCACAATTATTGCACTTCTCCATTTTCCGTTAGTGAAACCTTGGTTCCTCTGCTTGTTATGACGTGACTTTGATATTGATTCTTATTGTCTTCCCTTGGGGTGAACTTCTCTCATTTGTTGAAGAGCACCTTATTTTCATCTTTTATAGAGAGACGTGATTGTGACTTTTCCTAATTTTCTTCATCTGCCAACAAATTTATTAACTTAGATAAAGTTGGTTCTTTGGACCTCCCTCGTATGGCTATAATTATTCTTTTATACGCTGGTCTTAAACTATACTTTGCTGTTGATAACTAGTTTTTCGTGGAGCAACAAAAGGCTGCATTACTTTGAGTGGTTGGCATCAATTGCACCTTGTATTCCGTGTTACCTCACTTTTAATATTTTCTTTTTTCCCATGCTTCTTCTATTTCTCAAAAAATTCTGTTTACTGTTTTACAGGTATATGATGTGACAAAATTCTTGGATGATCACCCTGGAGGTGATGAGGTTCTCATATCTTCAACTGGTAATATATTTTGACATATTCTTTCCTGCAACTAGAATTTTAGTCGTAATTGACTTCATTTTCCTTTATTTTACTGTATTATTTTTTTCAAAAAGTACATTCTTTTGGAGCTTTCGTGGCATCCAACTGAAGCTCTACCGATTTGATGTTGGAATAATTTCTCAAATCTTAGATGTTCTTATCTGTAATGTAATAAAATCAGAGTTGTAACGACAAACATCAATCACTTCTATATTTTGCCATTACCGAATTATTAGATAAACTTGAAATAAAGAACTATAGTCCTTTAGAAGACAGTGGTGACCGAGTTCCTGATTCTTTGTGCAGGAAAGGATGCGACTGATGATTTTGAGGATGTAGGCCACAGCAGCAGTGCTCGAGCAATGTTGGATGAGTACTATGTAGGTGATATTGATTCAGCAACCATTCCGACCAAAACCAAGTATACTCCTCCCAAGCAGCCTCAGTACAACCAGGACAAAACATCAGAGTTTGTCGTCAAGCTCCTCCAGTTCTTAGTTCCCCTGATTATTTTGGGTGTGGCTTTTGGCATCCGCTTCTATACCAAACAGTCAGCAGCTTGAAGATGGAGTTCATGGGGAATACATAGTTAAGTGTCGAAGAGAGAGCCCAAAAATAGTTTGGGGGTGGGTGAGGCTCTTTGTCATCTGAGCAAGTCTTGGTTAAATTATAGGGATAGTAAGAAACTGTCTTTTGTAGTGATATGGTCTTTTTTTTTAATGGTACTCTTAAGATTTTTTTTTGTTTCTGCAGTTGATAGTCTCTGCAAATTGAATTCCCTGTTTGGGTATTATTGATTTATTAAGATATTTCCATTTTCTTTGACATGCCTACCTTTTGAAACGTGCAAAAAGCATGGTTGATCTGTTAAATTTTCACAAGATCCTCTAGAATGCATGTTAACATTACTACAATAACATATCCAGTGTAATCACACAGACTGGGGTCTGGGGAGAATAGTGTATACAAACATTACCTCTACCTCAAAGGTGAGGTGCGTAGAGGTAGTTTTTGATAGACATATGTCAACATTCTTTTTGGGTTTTGATCCACAGTTCAGTACCCACATTGAAGCCTGACCTTTTGTACTTGTGTTGCATAGGGCTCCCGACCGAAGTATGGGAGGACTAGCCCCATTCGCTGTACCACATCCATGTTAACATTATCCCAAAAAAGGACAGGAAAGCAAAGAAGGCATGGTCTGTGATCTCTCTTCAAACTGAGGAGTGATTCATGGTCTCAAGTAGTACTAATGTTTTCAAAGAGATGACCAAAACAAGAAACATAAAAAATAAAAACAACAAACCCAAAAAAGACACAATAAGAGTGTAACGACCCGCTAGGTCGTTTTGAGAATTAGGACTATTTTGATTCTTTCTAAAAAAATTAAAGGGGGGTATTTTAACTATTGATAACCACAAGTACCTAGTTGATGAAACTTTTATTAAATAAGTAATATAGATAATAGATTAGTTGGGTTTCACGGTTAACATACTCTTGTTCAGAAAATAAAAGGGATGGAGGCAGAAACTTACCATAAGCGACGAACGGGAGGAAAAACAATAAGAATGGCTCAGGTAAACGCAAGCAATTTTCATTCTTTCTCAATTCTGCATATTAAAATAGGTTGTCAGAGGGCATTAGATTGTTGTTATTATTTTATTCTTATGTTGTTATTTAAGGGTGTTTTTTTTTGTTTTCATGGGTAAGATGTATTGTATAGTGAGTTGACAATTTATTTATTATCACGGATTGGGATTCCTAGGGACGTTAGTGTGGTTATTAGGTGATAGTCTAATAAAATCCTAATCGCTAGACGTATTGTGAAAATCTGGGAATTTGATCTGCAAATTTCCCTCCCGTATAATTTATTTTTGCATAAGAATGATGGGGGAAAATGTTGAGCCAATCATTGGGCAATGATTGCCAATGATTGGCATGTGACAAACAATTTGGCCAAATTGTCACCTGTACAGAATGACAAATTGGAGGAAAACGTTGCAGGCTTGCGACGTTGTGCATCGTTAATGGGTGAAATTATTCTTATTTTATTCATTTACAAAATTAATTTACTAGTTTGATATATTGAGATAGGTAATTAATTATTGGATATATATTATATGATCTAAAATTGAATTTTAGTGTATTTAAGAAATTAAGGTTAAATTCTTGGCTTGAAATTTAACAAATTGGCATATAAATTATATCAAGATTTGA
>NC_028645.1:68376905-68377672 GCF_001406875.1 Solanum pennellii
AGGTCCAAGGAGATTGCTTCAGTAAAGGTTCAGTGGAAGCATCGTCCAGTGGAGGAGGCTACATGGGAGACAGAGTCAGACATGAGGAGTAAATATCCTCATCTTTTTGATCATTCAGGTTAGCTCTTTTATTTTCCCGTTCGAGGACGAACGTTTGTTTAAGTGGTAGGTGATGTAACGACCCGCTAGGTCATTTGAGAATTAGGACTATTTTGACTCTTTCTGAAAAAAATTAAGGGGGGGGGGGTATTTTAACTATTGATAACTACAAGTACCTAGTTGATGAAACTTTTATTAAATAAGTAATATAGATAATAGATTAGTGGGGTTTCACGGTTAACATACTCTTGTTCAGAAAATAAAAGGGGTGGAGGCAGAAACTTACCGTAAGCGACGAACGGGAGGAAAAACAATAAGAATTGCTCAGGTAAACGCAAGCAATTTTCATTCTTTCTCAATTCTGCATATTAAAATAGGTTGTCAGAGGGCATTAGATTTTTGTTATTATTTTATTCTTATGTTGTTATTTAAGGGTGTTTTTTTTTTGTTTTCATGAGTAAGATGTAGTGTATAGTGAGTTGAGAATTTATTTTTTATCACGGATTGGGATTTCTAGGGACGTTAGTGTGGTTATTAGGTGATAGTCTAATAAAATCCTAATCGCTAGACGTATTGTGAAAATCTGGGAATTTGATCTGCAAATTTCCCTCCCGTATAATTTATTTTTGCATAAGAATGATGGGGAAAAATGTTGAGCCAATCATTGG
>NC_028645.1:68379403-68421506 GCF_001406875.1 Solanum pennellii
TCATACTACACTTGTTGCACTCTTGTGGTGCAGATTCGATTCCGAGTAGGAGCACATCTCGAGGAGCAGTTTGAGTTCGAGTTTGGAGTGTCTTGGAGTTGTGGTGAGCTGCTTGGCTGTTCCGTGGCCCACACCTCCCTCTATCTTTTATTTATTCTGTTATTAGTATTCAGACAGGATATCCCTTATGTTAGATTTGTCATTTAGTTTCAGACTTGCATCGAATTTAGAAGCTCTTGTACTTAAGACACCAATTCTTGGGGTGATATATTTTAGCTTCCGCATTTCATACTTATAAGGAACTCAATGTTGGAGATTCTTGCTAAGTGTTAGTCTTTTTACTCATTTGTTGGTTTAGTTAGGTTAATATGTTGGGTTGGCTTACCTATTGGTTGGGAACATAGGTGCCATCACGACTTGCAAAATTTGGGTCGTGACAAAGAGTTTTGAGAATCAACAAATTGATATTAGAAAAAGAAAAACATACAAAACAGCTTGCAATGTAACTGCCAATAACTAGCAAACTTATTTCTTTCAATATTCTTAATTAATTGAGAGTTGGAGACAAAGTACTATCACATATGGCTATGGACACTGCAAACAGACATTGTTGTTATAAAAAGTTCAATCTGTAACTTCTGTTTTCTCTCTTGCCCTTTTTAAGCAATTTCCTCACTTAGTCCGACGTGTAGCAGAAGGTTAAATCAGAGTTTATTTCAGAAGTAAGTTGAAGAGTGTTTTCTTTTATCAAGAAAAGAACAAAAGGAGATGTTTACTAAATGCTATGTGTGTGTTATGAGTCCATAAAGTAGATAATAACAAGATAACTAACTGGCTCATGAACTTTGAAGACATCATTCTATGTCACAGATTATACAGCATCAAAGTATACAAAAATGGATCTTAGATACCACCAAATTGAGTCATTATGAGATCATATTATCCAATTACAAGTATCTATTGGACACTGTAGATCAACAAGGCCACCACTTTTTCCTATGTCTAATTCTTGTGATCCCCTCCACCCTTTTGTCAGGTTTTGAACACAAATATATTATAAGATTGCTAATTTGGGTAATCAAGTTCCCTCCCCTTTGGTTATTTTTTGCATAAGCTTATCAGAAAGTCCAGAAATAAACTGACAAAATGGGCATATCAACAAGAGAAGAAGGTTTACTAAAGTTAGTACATCCTGGTAGGCGTGTTGAGACTCATACAAAGCCTATTATTGCTGCAGAAGTACTCAAGAAGTACCCGAGACACTGCATTGCCCGTCCTGATGTTTTCAAATTTCCCTGGATCGTTGTTCGTCCTGAAGCAGTTCTGCTTCCAGGCAAAGTGTTCTACATAGTTCCTAAGAAGACAATTTATAATCTTTTGAAGGCCAAAAGGCAGCAGAATCAACTTATGCCACTAGCAATCCCCACACTGATCAACAGTTATGATTCCCACGATTTTACTTCTATAAGTACTAGTCAAACCTCACTTCTCAGGGAAAATCAATTCCTCAAGAATCGTGATAATCATCCTCTTAATGTTCAGAACTTAAATCTTAAGGAAAAGCAGTTCCTGAAGAAGCATAGTGTCTCTGATTGGAGCTCATCGTTCGAGGGAATTAAGTCTATGAAGAATCCTGGAAAGCATCAGTTTCCTCATCGAAACCCGCTCCCTAAGTCAACAGCAGGAATGACTCCAAAGCACCTTACACATGGTAAGCACCCCAACAGGCTTCAGAATTCTCCTTGGTATGTTGCAAGTTACGAGGATGGCGATTTTAAAGAGAACAGAAATGGACCTGATAACTTCTCTCAGCAGTCTATTGATGGTTCATCCTTTGACAGTACATTTATGCACTCTAAAAGATATTACAACAGTAGCCATAGCCATTCTCCAGCATCACGAGTAGCCAACTACCGTTGTCAGTATACAATATGTTCCAACCAAGTTGAGCTGAAATCTTGTTTGAGAAAGCCGGATAGTGAACGAGGGCAGCTCAATCTAAGGGTGACTTTTGCCATGCCAATTGTTACTAAACAATGAAAGAAATACTTCCATGTTAATTTTATGAACTGAATATTACCATTGAGATTCTAAGAGTATCTCTGGAAAAGTATTTAAAGAAAGGAAAAAGTAGGAAAATTATGAAACAATTTGCCTAAAAGGAGCAAAAATATGATTCAGATGAAAGGTAGTTGTCATCAAGGGACTTATTTTTGTTAATCTTTTGAGCTTTTGAGAGAGGGAAAAGAGTAAAATGAACCATATGGAAAACCAGATAGCGTCATAGCGATAAATCTAGAAAATGAATAAACTTTGATGCATTTAGTCCATTTATTTGGAGACATGAAAATGAACTGCTGTTAAAGAGAAAAGTAAGAAAACCAATAGATTAGAAAGATAAATCAAAATAAAAACAAGTGTATTAGTCATATGGCTTGTCGAGGTTGGTTTTTCGTACAAGTGTTATATTTGTCCAATTTCAGTAGATGAGATATATCAATGTGTATAACTTAAACATCCTTCTGTTGAGATCAGATTTATGAAAACTCAAAATTTACGTTACTTGAATGGAAAATGAAAATTGGACTTGCTAAAGCATATTTCTAAAGTTCATATACAACATCTGAGGACAGAAAAATAGAGAACAGAAATTACAAGTACTATTTGCACTAGGAGCAATCAAAGCCTATCCAAGTAACTTTATGTAACAGGAAGTTTGTCTGTCATGTTCTTTCAGTTAGCTTAGAATCAGTAACTTGTGACCTCTTTGAGGGGGAACTAGACTCCCTGGAAGAACTATGTCCAAAGATGTTCAACCTCCCAATCTTTTTCGTGAATGTACTCATGAATCTCCGCGAGTTGGATTTTTCCATATTTTTCTTCATACAAACATGATCTTTCTCCAGGTCATTCAATCTCATCCTCATTCGTGCTAGTTCAAGTTTTAGTTCCCTATTTTCTCGTCTTAGAGAAGCATAATTATCCCTGGGAGACATTGCTGCACTTACAGCACCACTATTTAGCCTCCACGATTGTTGCATTGGTTTATGATCATCATCAGGATAAGAACAAAATAAGGCATTTCGAAGCCTCATTTGCTCAAAGTAAAGAACCTGCACAATTGATTGGAGTGGGAGGCGTTCATTTTGTGCCGCGTGTGCTCCAGATTCTTGTGAGAGTTTCTGAAAATCAATCAGCTTGCATAGTCTCCTCCTGTCTGGATCTGATAAGGCCTGATGAGCCTGGAATATCCATGGGATGATCATCGATAATTAGTCAAAAGTAATAACTTAAGGAACTTCCTAAGGAAGCTCTACGACTCGGTTAGTAGTATGAACTTATTAGTTTAGAAGATTCTTTTAAAGGAAACATCCTGAACTCTGTGTAAAGTACTTAATCCTCTTCATAGAAAGTTGTGTATCCATTATAAGTCATTAGCAAATAGATTAGTAAGAAACAATACCTTATTGTAATTACCATATTCATTTCAGTAATTATAAACAGGTAGTTTTCGAAGATAGAAAGAACCATCAAATTTTAAAACTTGTACTCAAGCCAATAAAGTTTTCTGAGAAGCACATTTCAAGCAATTGGTTGTACATACTTTGAGGTAGACATCGATTGCTCGATAAAGTCCATCATGGATGGTACGAGCATGTGCTGGTAAGCTTTCAGCAATTGCTATGAACTTGTTCAGCTTTAGGTTTGCATCAGGTGCAATTTCAGCTAGGTAATTGTCCACCAGTTTTGCGACTTTGAATAATGCAGTTTGGGATGGCGAAGTAGGGCTATCAGACTCAAACACTGAGACATCGTCCATATCTTCATCACTATCCTCCTGTTGAGAAAAACTAACCAAGATTCTATGCACTGTGTCAACATCAAATAATGTGTCACCGGCATTATGAAAAGAAGGAATGAGAAGATCATCGAGAGTAGCTATGTCTAATTGAGATCCTATCCGCCTCTCAAGATCAAGTCTACAAGCAACTGTGCAATCAAGCATCACAGCACTTCTCAGCAGCCCAAAAAGAAAGGTTATGGGAACAACCAATTTCTCAACAGGCATAAGGCTAACAATCGTCTCGACCACAACTTTTTCATGGTCATTTGAACCTGAAACCACATCAACTTTGGGTTGGTTCGACTGATTCCAGGAAGTGGCCTTCTTTGTCAGCTCCTTCTGAGCATAGTTAACTAGTGAAGCTGCAATACTTTCAGGCCTAACACCACGACATTTCATAGCTGTTATGACTCGTTGGTACAAGTCAATACGAAGAACTGACAAATCCTCTATCCACCAGTCTCCTTCACACTTGGTTTGGCGGTTCATATGGAGTCTACCAGAACTACTATATTCCAAGCGCGAGAAGCTTGAAGCAATCTGCTCCACACAAGCTTTAGAGGCTATAGCATCAATGCATCGGATAACTATTTTCAGCTCATCAGCCAAAGGGAGCAGGTTTTCACATTGTTTAAGGACTTCAACACACATTTCAAGATTCTTGCTTACAACAACCTCGAGATACTCTTCAGCTCGGGAACCAAGGTTATTTTTCGAATACTCCTCGGTCATCTCAAGATAATCAGATACACAATAAAGCTGAGCAACATTTGCAGCTGTAATCTCAAAGTTAACACCATAGCAAAATTTAGCTGCTAACTCAAATGATTCAGCTCCACCTGGTAGACTAAGTAGTTCAATCATCGATATGTCAGAATCCCTATGCCCTGCTACAAGCTTCCGAATTCTCCCACTCCTCGATACAAGAGGAAACTGCATCACATGTTTCTATGTTACAATCCTTACACTGTAGTCTAAGAACTTCGAATCAGCTTAATCATGAAAAGGAACAATATAAAATCACCTCCCCCAAAAAAAGTCTTTTGAGCTACAAACACACAAAAGAGATTTACCTTATGCAATGAAAATGTACCACCATCTACTACTATCATTATATCACTGGGAACGTCTCGAAACACCCTACATGAAGATCAAATGTTTGATTAGCAATAAGAGAGAAACTTGATGTTTTTTGCTTCTAAAAAGATATAAAGCAAAAAAATCAAAAGACAAACCATTCATTATATCTCTGGTGCCGCGAACACTTGGCAAGCGCCAGCTGAGAATGATGTTTATCCATGGAGATTATTAGTGAAATAAAAGCCACAGGAAAAAACTGCAAGTTTTGAGAAACAGAAAGGAAGAATGTGAAGGTTGTTAAAGAAGGCAAGGGGGACAAAGACACAGTGGAAAATATTGATATTGGTCTACTTCTTTGGCCATTTTTGCATCAAACTATTTGTGCTCAAATCATAGATTAAAACACTTGTCCAAACTAATGGGCCTCCCTTGTTGGCAGATGCGGAGCTAGGTGGAAATTCATGGGTTCATGGTAGCTTTTACGTAAATCTAATATTCGTATTAGAAAATTAACTAAATATATATGTATATCAATTTGTGAATCGTCAAGCAAATTGATTGACTGTTATTAACAAAATTTAGAACCCTAAACTCTTAATCTTGATTTCGACTATGCATACCTGTGGGTGATGTCCTTGATAGTACCAATAATTAAAAACCACCCCGTTAACTCTCTAAATTATATCATTTATATAACTTATTATTGCTGTTGAATCAAGTTATATAAATTTGATTGAGTAGCAGAAAAAGAAAACAAGAAATTTATGGAGTTTTAATACAGTTTAAAGAAGTAAACAGGGGAAATAAAGCGGGAAGGGAAAAAAAAAGGTTGTTATTCTGTTTTGACATATTTCACTCTTTGTCTCTTTACTTTTATCATTGCCGCTTTCTCCTTTTTGACGCAATTCCTTTTTAAAAAACATTTTCTTACGACTCACTATTCCAAATTCGAGTGTCAAAATCAACTCAATTCGTTCAAATCCATCCAATTCATTCATGTTTGGGTGAGGTATTGATTCACGAAAATTAGGTTATGATGTAGTCTAAATTGAGTCATGAGAAATCTTGTCGAAATATTTTTAATTTTTTATTAATTTATTTAATACCTTATATATGACTATAATAATAATAGAAAAATAATAATTTTATTAGTTAAAATTTTATGAAAGAACAAAAAAAAGAATAATGAAAATTTAGTAAGAATTGGACGGATGTAGTTATGATCTGTATTTTAGTCCATTTCAATATAAGTAACTTTTCGACCGATCAATAAACTTCTCTATTAATTCAATTCATTTCAATCCATTCATTTGACACTTTTTTTCAACTCTAACTCGAGACTTTTGCATATACTAATGAAAGAATTATACTATTCTATGAAACTTAGTCTATTTGTATTATCCAAAAAAAGAAAGAAATATTAATGTACCAAGTGTTTTTTTTTCTTTGTTCAAGTTAAACAAGTGTTGTGATATTCCATGTGTTTTTCTTTGTAGATAAAAAGAAAGGCTATGACAAAAAATGTGATTCATGAACTGAATAATTAAATTCATAAATAATTAAAAGAAAAAAGAATGATATTATTTTTTTAAAGTTGATTAATTATTGAAGATTTGGTGTTTAGAGTCAAAGCTGAGACAATACGAAATCTAGCTGTTGTAGGAAAATAACTCGGCACCACCCAAAGGGCAATAAAAGAAAACAAAAAATAGAAGCCAGTTGCTGTGGGCTGTAAACAAAAATAATTGAAAGAAAAAAACAAGTTCATAATGTTGGAATATTTATCATAACTTAAATGATCAAACCAGATGGCATTTGGTCATGTGATCTCCTTGATTGTGATTTCTCAATTGCATATCACAACCTTACTTTAGTGGGGTATGATAATTTTGGGCTCCTATTTTTATATTTAAAAAAATATAATATTAATAATAATTGTTATTATTATATAAAAAAAAAGGTAATTCAAGAAAGGAAGAATTAAAAAAATCTCGGTAGGGTATTATTAAATGAGTAGTATGGTACCCAAGCTATCATTTTTTTTTCTTTTGATGTTTGATACCCATATTGAAATCTCACTAAATTCAGATTTGTGTAGAAAAATCTGACAAGATTTTACAAAAATGACTCTATACTAAAAAAGATTCGGACATAAAACTTTTAATTAAGAATAAAGAAGTACTTATCACTCATGCACCACAATCTTCATTGGTTGGATAACTTTTTCACTTTTTTCATCTGTTATATTTTCCTTCATGAATAATGACTAGCTTTTTATTACATGCTCCTTACTTTTAAATGGACACATGCAAATATACATAATGTATAATAATATATAATTAATAGTACATAATGAATTAAATTATCTAGGTAAGGAGTCCATAACCTAAATGATGTGGAAAAACAAAAAAAAAGTGATAAAAAAGCATGTAAAATTAGAATTATATCCTAGTTTTAATCACTCTTATCAACCCACTAATTTAGTGAGCTATAGAGGTCCATATGTCTTAACATTCATCGATAATTGTCTAGTGGGCCGTCTATGCATATGATATATAGGGCACTAATTTAATGCATTAGTGCATCATACGTAGAATATGTCAACTTTATTTCAACACATTAATTTAATCATTTTTTTTTTTAAAATTCATATAAAATTTTTATCAGATCACATAAAAAACATTAAAATATAAAATGACCACTAACAATAGGTTAGATATTTATAACCAAATATGAATACACTTAGAGAAGGCATAATTAAAAAGAAGTTGTAATGAATAGTGGGGAATAAGAAAAAATTGAATGATTAGCATGTAAGTCAAAAATAGAAGTTTGGTAAGATTATAAAACGCAAAATTTGGCTTTTGCACTCTAATCACCAAAAAAAAGTATTGAAAAGGAAGGAACACAATGAGATAAATAAACCTAAAAAGAGTGACGGTGGCCACTTTTCATAATTTTATATCATCATTATCCACCACCAATTCATTCTTTACTTTGAAGAGAGCCCGGACCCATGTGTTCCACTTCCCACCCTCCTAGTGCCAAATAATTACTCTCTCCATGTTAATTTATTTCTAATAGTTCCTATTATTTCGACAATGAAAATAATATTAACTTTTACCATAAAATTCAAAATAAAATAGTAAAGTGTTTATCCCTCTATTTCACAAATAATAATCTAGTTTGACTTGATACGAATTTTAAGAAAATAAAGAAGAGTTTTAATCACGTGGTTCTAATTTAAGTTATGTCAAATATACAAAATTATCCTTTAATCTTGTGACTTTAAATATGCCACATGAAAAGTTGTTATCAAAAAAAGAAAAATATCGTTCTTTTTGAAACAGACTAAAAAAATGAAAGAGCTCGTTCTATTTGAAACAGAGTAAATAGGAAAGGAGGTCTCTTTTTTTTAAACGGGGGAGTAATACAGTTACGTACTGATCGGTTTGATTTTAAAGTTTATCGATTCAATTAATTGGTTATCGGTTTTGTAGACATGTTAAACTGTTAAGAACCATTAATATATGCTTATCAGTTAATTATCTATTATTGATCATTATCTGTTTAATCGTTAAAATTTGACAAAATAAATAAATAATTGAAAATCACTTAAAAATATGATGACAAATTAAATAAACCATGCACATTAGTTGATAAATTGTATTTTGCTAAAAAACAATACTAACACATTGTAGAATAAGTGAAAGTTTGAGACTGCTATAGTAATAAATATATGAAACTAAATCCTAAGTTAAGGAATTTATATTCCAAAATGGTATAAATATAATTTATAAATTTCATATCAGATTATTGATTGATCCGATAAAAAAAAACCTCATACCATTAAAAATTAATACTCCAATAATAAAAATAATTAAAATTATTAAATCAATAATTTATTACTGATAAATCAATAACTTTTTTTTCAATGTAAATTATTGTTTCAATTCAATTTTAAACGACCCTACTATGACATGACAAGTTCCACCTCTTCTACTATTTGGTTTGCTCCCAAGTGAAGAACAAAAATTGAAACACTTGGTTTATAATAATGAAGTCAAAGTCCATCATGGTTCCTAGTCACTTGAATACAATCAAACTTCATGGACATAAGCATGCGCAGTAGGGACCCAAACACACCCTCCCAACACATTCCACACACACAAATTGCCATGTGTGATGCCTTATTTGGTGTAGTTTTTAAAATTTATTATTTAAAAATATTTTTTATTACAGGAAGAGTGTTTGAATAATTAATTTTATTAATAAACACACTACTTTGTTCTTGGTCAAATATTCCAAAAACATTTATGGCAAAATAATTACGATTTTCGTTTGCTTTTAATTATCATAGTTTTATTTTTTAGAATTAAATGATAATAACTTGTCTAACATTTTACAATGTATTTTTCGTCATATTGATATACAAAATATTGGAATTTATAGTATTTTTCGTAGCGTTTATCAATGTCTAATTTTTTTGTTTAAAATATCAAAAAAATGTAATTTAATTTAACTTTAAAAATTAGTCAAATTGATTTTCAAAAAGCGTAACATTACAATTAAAAGTGAACAGGAAGAGTATTTTTAAAAAAAAAGAAAATTGGAAAATAACTTCTGCTACTATCCAAAATTGAAAACATTTATTTTTCTTTAAAAGCTTGACCAAATATAATAATATTTTAAATAAATACTTTTAGACCATGAGTATTCCCCCTCTTCAATTTCTTGACAAAAATAATAAATAAGTAGATGTATAATCAATTCTGTTACTATTTCACTCTCATCTCTTTCTTTTTTTTTTTCTTTCTTTTGGTGGAAAATGACAAATATAATCCATTGGAATAAATATGTGACTAGGAAAGCTCTTTATAATTAGACGAGAAAGATTAGATTTTTGTGGTTATATTGAACAATGATATGGCCCTTAACCATTTGTTAACCCTTAATAATTGACTGGTGACTAATTATGCGCAATTAGACTTGGACTAATTATGGTTAAATTTTGATTTTCCTAAAATTTGTATAGCTCATTAATAAATAAGACAAAAGATAATGTTTCCTCCGTCAGTTCGTCCCAATTTATGTGATGTGTCATTTAATTTGATATGTTATTTAAGAAAGAAAATAAAAAACTTTTGAAACTTATGATCCCAAACAAATCATAAGTATTTATGTGGTTATAAGCCATCTCATCAAGAATAAAACGAATATTTTAAAATTAAATTATTACTAAATATAAAAAATATATCATTTTTTTAAACGGACTAAAAGAAAAAGTACATAAGAGTAGTAATCCCAATACTAGTTCTAATTATAGTATTAGATAGATTAGACGTCTAACTAAGAATTGAAGTTTAGCTTAAATTTGACGTTTTGTATGTAGTTTTTTTGTTTTCCAGTCAGTATCTGAAGCTCATATTGGAGTTTCAATTGAATTCAGATTGCATTCTGTAGGACCTGTTTGAGAGTAGCGCTCCCAACAGGATTTTTCTCCATACAGAGGGCTCAAACTCGAGACGTCTGGTTAAGAGTAAAGCACTTCTACCAGTGCACCACAACTAATGTTAGTTGAGCTAATATATAATGCAATTTATTGGTTATTGAGCTAATATATCTCTATTATTTGGTACATTTGTTGACCCTCACAACACATTCTTAAAGAGTGAACTTAATTTGGTAAAAAAAGAGGTGGTCCATCATGGTTCTCCAAATGTTCCAATCCAATATAGTGACATAATAAAAAATAATATACCAAATATTCCCAGAGAATTTTACATACGAGTCTTGCAAATTAAGTCGTTTAGTAGGTCATATAATGATAGTGTTAAATAACATAATTAGTGATATCGATATCCGTTATTCTAAAATTATTTCTTATGCATTGTCTGATTTGGTGTATTAAAAATAACATGAATGTTACAAATATATATGTATTATAGTGAATGTCTAATTATGTGGAGTCCTATTAGGATATGGTTAGGAATCCTATTTGGAGACCAAGTTAGGTTTCCCCTATAAATAAATGAGTTTTCCTTCATTGTAAATAAGATTTGTGAAAGAACTATGAATCCTGAATATACATCAAGAGGAATAAGAAGTCTTCTCTTTTCTCTATACTTTGTTCTTCTTAATTTACATAGTTTCATAACACGTTATCAGCACGATTGTGCAAAAGAAATCTTGCATAAGTTATGCAATAGCAATATCTTTAAGGTATGACTTATTTTTATGTTATAATTATTATGCGACAGATCTGGAGGTACCATCTGGAAGAAGTATTTAAAGAGACTTGTCGACTTTTTATACGTTTAATTTTAACCGATTGGAAAGAGAATTCCTTAATTTATTCTAATAATTATATAAGCACAATTTAGTGAGAGGTGTGTTTTCAATCTTTATATGAGGTATGTGATCTATTAAGTTATATCTATTAACCACTTGTGTTAATTATAAGAAATCAATATTCTAAATTTTGTGTGTAATTATAATATATTATCATATAAATGATCATCAAAAGTGATAAAATTATAATTATTTTGAAGGATTTAGGTTGAGCCTCATTGTGGCTAAGACGATAAATTTAAGTTTTATCGCACCAAAAGAATAAGACGATGGATTTACATTCAATCGCACCAAAAGGGTAAGACATTCCTTTTCTTTTATTTTTCCTTTGCTTCCACTCGCTGCCTGGAGGTCGTGGGTTCGATTTTCACGCCTCCCATTTTATTTTTATTAATTTTTGTACTTTACTTTTCAGCCAGCACACCCAAGATCAATCCCCCTTGACCCTAGTTCCCTTTTCACGTTTTAGTGCTTTTCAAGGGTGAGGTCGCGAGTTCGATTCCTAATGACCTCACCTAATATACACCCATTTAAATTTTCATATTTATACATCTGTGTTTAGCCGAAAACAACTTACAATTTGCTGGAAATTTTGTCATATTTTCCAGCTCACTTCCTTCAACATTTACACTTGAATTCATAGGGTAATTTGTAGATCATTTACTACGTTTTGGGGTGCATTGCTCATCGATTCGTTTAGCCAATAGATTGATACTTAAATCAACCACACTTTCACTTTAATGAACATCACGATTTACAAAGGTTTATGCACGTAAAATAAAAACCAAAACATTATCAATTTTGGAGCCTTAATCCGAGAACACATAGTCACTGCCACATTTTTGCACACACATGCACATAGTTTCGAAACACATAGGTTATCTTTCATACAATTTCAAGTACACAAACATAATCATATTCATCACGAAAATATATTATACACCTAAATCTACCAGAAATCATACCCAACCTACGATTCATTGGGAGCCAGTGACCGGGGCATGCAAAAGGGGAAACAACCCTAGTTTTTCGAAGGAATAATATGAACCTTAAGGGGTCTCTTGGGAATGGGACGAAGAGAGAATAAAACCCATACCTTTTTGGCGTTAAACTCTTGACTTTCTGCCCAAAAACTTCACCCAAGAACACATCTAAGCCCCCTCTATATCAACTCCACTCAAATGACAACCTCCTTTAGCCTAGTGTGCTATTAACGTTTGTTTTCTAGTGATTTCGTGTGAGTTCTTCAAGTGTGAAGAACTTGGTTTATTTTTCTGATTTTGTATCTTATTTTGGAAGAGAAAATACGTGAAAAAGAATAAGAGAGATTGAGCGTGAGACTCGAGAGATAAACGTTAGAGAGTAGAGTTGTAGGAGGCTTAGGAGTCTAGTTTTAGGACTTAGTCAATAAGGTTTTGTTTATTTAATAAAAATCTGATTTTTATTTTATTTTAAATCAGCTAATGAATAATAATTATTAATTAATAACATTAATTCAATAGCTTAAATAAAAATCACTTTAATTCATGGCTTCTACCTAGGTTCGAGCCCAGGTGGAGACAGATTCCACTTCATGAGTCTATTTTGGTCCCCTCTCCCGAAATTTCCCTTCCACCTTATTAATTAGATAATTAATTACATATTTAGGATAATTACGATACTGCCCTTAGCCAAAAAAAGACCATTTTACCCTTAGAACCTTCAATCCTAAGATTTTCCCTTTTTAAGTCCGGAAAGACTTTTTCAAGTAAATCTTCATATTCGAGAGCCCTACATGGTTGGAACCAATTTTTTCAAGCTCAACTAACTCCTTAAGTTAGTTGGCTTGGCTGTAGCAAGGGTTCTGAGGTCTGGTTCTACACGCATCAATCCATGTGAACCCTGATCTAATAATAGGCCTTCTTGACACATTAAGCATTTCTTATCTAATCAATTTTTAGGGTTGTTACAGTAAATCTATAAAGGGAAAAGGGTCTGATATACCCCTCAACTTTGTCATTTAGAGCTGATATATCCCTTGTTATGAAAGTGGCTCATATATACCCCTACTTGTAAACAAATGGCTCACATATACCCTTTTCCTCTAACAGAAATGAAAAAAAAAATAATTTTAATCTAAATTTTTATTATTTTTTTCTAAAAAATATAATTCCATATGAGTAAATTTAATCCTCGTCAAACACATTTTTTTTTGACTTTTTTTTGTTTCAATGACTAATTTATAATTATTGTTTTGATAATCAAATTTATTTATGTTTCACTAATATTTTTGTAAAACTTATTGTAGATGACCAAATTTTTTCTTCGAATACAAAATTAAATTACAATACACACAAAAAAATTGTTTAATTTTTTTTCTTTAAACTAAGGAATGAAAGAAAAAAACAAAATAAGAATAAGAAACTCAAATAATTATAATAAAAGAAGTCAAAAAATAATTTATGTATGAAAAAAATTAAAATATACCTTGAACTTTGATAGAAGAATCATATATACCCCTAAATAATTTTTTAAAAAAAATTAGAAGTAATAAATATAAATTTAAAACTAATTTTTTAACTTCCGTTAAATGAAGGGTATATGTGAGCCATTTTGTAACGGCAGGGGTATATGTGAGCCGTTTGTATAACGGTAAGGGCATATATGAGCCACTTTTATAACGAGGGGTATATCAGCTCCAAATGACAAAGTTGAGGGGTATATCAGACCCTTTTCCCATCTATAAATTCTGCAAAATATAAAAGGTGAATATGGGCCAGTTCACCTATCATGTGATACGATAAAGCGATGCATCTGAAATATGATATTACATACAAACGTAATTGTATGAATCAAACCAATAAGTTATGATCAATTTTTCTGTTAATTGGTTTATGGTCAGGGACCAAATAGTTTTCATCTGATAATTTTGATGTGCAATATATGATTAATGAATATACTATGATGCACAGAGATATATTCTCCAAAATATTGAGATATATGTTAGTTTGTCTAACATAAGGGGGAGATTAGAAGCAACACAAAAGTTGTAAATACTCCTATTGAATGTCCCTTAAGGATAGTGTCCACGACATGCATGAAGCATGATAGACTAATCGATTCTAAATAAAATAATCTTTGAAAAAAGGGGAGAATCAAAGAATTCAAACGATCATAATGAGGAGAAAATGGGTTGTTGAAGAGCCTACGACATAACACTTTATGAAACCTCATGAGAGGGATAGCTACCTAAAAAAAATTAAGTGATGAGATCTCACTAAGTTATGTAGTATTGAGAATCGATACAAAATGATATATCGTTGATGATATCTTTAATACAATAGCGCGCAATATTGTAAAAGATTAGGATATGAATTCTACGTCTATTAAAGCATGCTGATGTAGAAATAATTATCAAGTGAAAAGTGGAATGATGCATCTTGGTAAGCATAAAGCTTATTTGACTTGCAATCTAGGCACTAGAAGACTTCATACATTAAATATTGAATGTTTTCAATCACTTGACAAAATTAATATAAAAAGTCATGAAGGATTCAAAATTTAAAGTATGTGCAAGTTTTTGGAAGACTTATTTATAATCCTTATAAGGATTAAATCGATTCAAAATGCATGACTCATATATAAGTATTGTCATGCAAGTTGATAACTAGAATTGAAACTCTTAAAGAGTTTTCAAAAGGCAATAGACTATTTTGCTTAAAGAAGTTGAAATAAGGAACTTGCAGAAATATTTGACCCTGAAGGGAATATTCATCAAAGGAGAAAGAACGAAGCATAGTTTGTCAAAATTTTTCTACACTAATGAGCTCCCAAGAATGGTGATATCAACATGCAAGAGGTCTATTCAAGTAATACAATAGTTGATTTATTCACCATGTCTCTACCAACTACAACTTTCAAGAAGATGGTGCACAAGCTTGGAAAACGAAGATTCTAGTTTTTGGATTGATGCTGTCATTGTTAATACGCGATGTACTCTTTTTTTTTCACAAGATTTTGTCCCAGTGAGTTTTCCTTGTAAGGTTTTTAATGAGACATCCATAATGCATAGTATTATATATGTGTACTTTTTTTCCTTCACTAGATTTTTCCCCCACTGAGTTTTATTTAGTAAGATTTTAACGAGGCACATAATCTATCGACATTCAAGGGGGAGTGTTATAAACATATTTGTATTATAGTTAATGTCTAATTATGTGGAGTCCTTTTAGGATATGGTTAGGAATTCTACTTGGATACCAAGTTAGGTTTTCCCTATAAATAAAGCTGTTTTCCTTCATTGTAAATAAAATTTGTGAAGGAACTATGAATCCTGAATATACATCAAGAGGAATGAGAAGTCTTCTCTTTTCTCTCTACTTTGTTCTTCTTCTTAATTATGTAGTTCCTTAACAATGAGCATGATTTCCAAAATTAAAATGTTTATTTTTAAAAGAGAGAAAACCTGAAATTCCACTCAACTATTTGAACTGGTGCAAAATTACTCTATGTTCACGAATCTCATATATTCTTGACGTCAACCTTTTGGCTCAAATAAGGACAAATATGAGCTAAAGGATTAATATCGAGGGTAGTTATGAGCCAAAAGGATGATGTTAGGGGTATTTAGAGACCGAAAGACAGATAAGGTCTGTTTTGTACTAATTCAAATAGTTGAGGGGCAATTTAGGCCTTTTTCCATTTAAAAAATACCCTCCACAAATACGATGAAAATGATGCGGAAAAAGATAATTGTGCTTCAACCATGATAATGCATCCATTATAAACGACATAATACATAAACATGACCCTTAACTTGATTTAGCTAACAACTATGCCCTCCAACTTTGAATGTGCACAAGTAGACACTTAGACTTGTATAAAATTGAACAAGTAAACACAAATGTCCTACATGACATAATACAATAGGACGACATGTAGGACTCAAAATTGTCATGTAAGGTGTCATGTGGGACTAACGTGTCCATTTGCTCACTTTTATACAAGTTTAAGTGTCTACTTGTGCACACCCAAAGTTAAACGTCATAGTTGGCAACTGATATCAAATTAAAGGGTCATGTTTATGCGTTATGCTAAAAAAATGATGGCAATGTTTATACCATGATTTTTCATGTACTCCTTCGTCCCAAAATAAGTGTCACCTTAGTAAATATCATGCCCATTAAAAAATCAATAAGTACAATGCATAGTTTACTAAGTTTTTCCTATTTAATTAATGTATGTATAAAATAAATACTATTAAGAAGATGGAGTATAAACGTATAATTGAAAAAACATACTGATTGTCTTAAATTCCTGAGGTGACACTTATTTTAGGATAAATTTATTTTGCTAAGATGACACTTAGTTTGAAACAATTATCAATAGTGAAGTTCATGTCAAATAAGTCAATGTTAGACTCTATTTATACTCTGCATATGGTGTTCTGAAGAGATTAATTTAATAGCTAAGAGAAAAATAGAAGTTTAATAATTGACATTGATACATTTTGAATTTACCATCATGATAAAGTTGTGATGACTATTACACAAGTTTAATATGTTTTTGGTTTGAAGAAGAATCAAATTTTCTTGAGTACTTTAGATAAAAAAGATTACAATTATATGGAACAATATAGAAACTATAAAGGTGACTGATTTTTTTTAAGGCTCTTTACACATGTACACTAACAGAAAATATGGTTGTTAACTTTGTTAATGCATGTACATTAATGTAATTATCTAACGATGACAATACAAGATTATGTCACATGATACTGAATTATGTGAGCATACTTGAATTGGAGATTTTGAGTAGTCATAAACTTTTGAAAGGGGTTTAAGTCATTTGCAGACCCTTAAAGTTTTCCACATATTTCACTTAGACACCTTATCTTAGGTTTGTTCCTATTGAACACCTTTCTTAGTAAAAAAAAATACCAATTGAACACTTTTGACAATCAACAAAATAAATAGAGATTGTATGTCATACACTCGCGGGTGACATGACATAATAACTAATGCAAAACAGACATGTGGCATTGGGCCCACAATAACAACAAAAAAATAAAGTTCGAAATAAAAGCTATATTTTCATCCAAAAAAAGAAGAAAAGAAAAAAAAAATCTTCTTCACCCTTTTCTCTTTGCCAGAAACCTGAAACACCCCACCCATCCTCGACGTACACACAATCATTGTCACACCCCGAGCTACCCCCAAGATGCGGACACGAAACCTAGCACCACAAGTGATCCCAAGCTAACCCTGCTGGCATGATCATGAGCATACTAAAGATAATAAACTGTTGCGGAAGCTAAATCATACTTAAAATGAAAAGATGGGGAATACCCATATACTATAACTGAGATATTTGAAAACAATGAGTTTAATACAAAAGAAATATTAACTCAATACTAAGCTGGATCTAACTATTTCTGAAAATAGCCTCTAAACTAGACTGAAATACTGGGACAAGCCCCAGCTAAATCTAGAAAAAACTGAAACAAAATGACTAAAGACTGAAATGAAACTCATGATTGTTGTCCTCGGAGAATGAGGACTCACCACTCAATCTGCTGAACTGGAGATTGGGAAATTGATCTATGCGTGATCTGGATGCTGAGAACCTGAACCTACATCACGAGAAGATGTAGCACACGTATGCGTCAGTACTTGAAAGGTACTGAGCATTTAGGATAGAGTAAAGCTGAAATAAGACATAACTGAACAAGCACAAAAACAAGTATAATAATTTGAACGTGATGTGCTGATTTCTGAGCTAACTGGATACAATGACCAATTATAACATGCTGAAACTGAATACTGAATATACTGATAAATGGTCAATGCAGAGAGTCTGACTGAACTGTGGGGGCTACTAATAACCGATAATAAAACCACATAAGCTAAATGTGGAGTCCGATGTATACGCCCCATCGAGAGGACCCAATATACCCTGCCAAAGGTATAAAGGCATGCTGGCGTGATCACTAAATTGATAGCCCACAGAGGGGACTTACAACCTATATGGCTAGTAGTTTTGGGACTATTGGGTACGCTAAACCCTAGTCCAACTCGGTATTATGCTACTCCCAATGAATTCTGTAAATTAACTGATTGTATCTGAATTTCTGTAAATACTGGATAGCTCAAAATTGAACATGCAAACTGAGAATGCAATAATTAATCAGGTAATTATGCATTTATAACTGAGGCATGTATATCTGAAGTGTTTGAAATATATGACCTAGCATGTGTAATTGAAGAACTAAAGAAAAACAAAGCTAGGGTTCTGAATTTCCTGCAATAAAATGAATAATAACCTGATAATCTGATTTCAAACATATAACTAATAAGTTCATGAAGTTCTTTTGAAGTTCTAGAAACCCTAGATCTAATCATGATATGGGAATCAAGAATCTGACTGAAAACTAGGGACCCAATGGGTGAAAGGAAAGTGAAATCCCACATACCTGGTGATGAAATCCACGGAAAAATACTTAATTTTTGGGGCTCGAACTGCTGGATATTGTGGCGTTCTTGAACTAGGGTTCTTGAGCTTTTTTTCTCCTCTCTTGCTTCTAGTTTTCTAAGTTTTGATTTAATGATTTGACTTGGATATGTTTTAATTATGTTTCTAGGCTTAAACTGACTAAAATATGATGATTTAGGGTCAAAACGACGTAACTTAGGGTTTAAACGGAGTGAGAAAGGTCAAAAAGACACCTGGGAAGGTTGTTGTCGGGCCTCACGACGGCCAGGACTGACGGTCCGTCGTGCGCCCGACGCCCCGTCTTTGGGTCCGTCGTGAGGGCCTGTTCGACAGACCTTTACTAAAATGGGAATAATTTTTTACTCGTAGTCTTATTTTATCAAGGTTGGTGCCATGGAAAGATAATTCAATTATCTATCTGTGGGTAGGTCATGGGAGACCTAATTCATTTTGTGCTAAAAGTTAAGATCATTTTACGTTGACCCAACTGCATTTCCCCTTAACTAGCTGCAAATTTTCCACCTACGGTCAGACCTACGGACCGTAGATCCACCTACGAACCATACGGGTCATCCATAGCTCTTGTCAGAGAGTTGTTGAAGGGAGTCTTAATCAACGATCACGTACTACGGACCGTCATTTGACCTACGGACCGTAAGTCCGTCCATCGTCCAAGACTTAACCAATTTTTCTAGGCTGAAATTTTTGGGAGTTTCTGATCCCATCGACGGTTGTGCAGGATGGACCGTCGTTCAGGCTACAGTACGTCGATGCCACCGTTTGTAGCACCTGCCGATTTTTCTGAAAAACTAAATTTTGATCTGTTTTGATTACGGGGTGTTACAATCATCACCGGCTAAAATTGCTGCACTGCGATCATTCTCAGTCCACCTTTTTTCCTTCCAATTATTAATTATATAAGAAATTTTTCCACTCACACTCCTATCCATATCCTTTATTTTGATTCAAACTTTGTAGTTGTTATTTTTTCAATCTCACTCTTTTTTTCAAACATCAATTCAGATTTTGTTGGTACTTTTTATTCTTCTATATTGTGAGTTCTTTAATATTTGAATTCTTTAACGTTTCAAAAAAATAATTTCATATTCATATTAATCTTATCGAAAAAATGAAATTTTGCTTGATTTGTTTTACTCAATTTGATTTTTATTTTTAATGAAATTCTATTCCACAACTCAAAAATAAAAATCTTTATCAGTACTTCGAATTTTGTGTTTTAACTGATTATTTATTTAATTGGTGTTGTTCCGATGAAGATAACAACAACAATGATATTGATGGTGGCGAAATGATGCTATAAAGAAAGTATGAAGGAAGGATTATTTGGGAAAGGTGTGTGTCAAGAAATAGTGAGGGAAGGAATGACTGATGAAGTTTCTAGGTAATATTGAATTGAAAAGTTCAACTGAGGAAGACAACTATCTGCTATTTTAAAAAAAAATTATGTTCATATTATAATTTTCTGATGTTGATGTGTTCATATTTTATTGGTCTGCAAAAAAGTTTTTTTTTAGCTTCACGTGCCTTTGTAGATATGTGTTACACTTATAATGCCATATCATCAAAAGTGTTTATGTTTTGAAGGGTAGAGATGTTCAATAGGTACAACCCCTGGTTGAGATATCTAAGTGAATTATGTGAACAACTTTAAGGGGCCGCAAATGACTTAAGCCTTTAAAAGGTAAGAAAATCCACACACTTGAATTTCTATGAAGAATACGTTTTATGAAAGCAGAAGAAAGTAACTTTAACAAACAAAGATGGGAGGGGTGTAAAATTACATTTATTCTTCTATATAGAATGAAAGCGATATAATTAAAAGAGTCTAATGATCAATGATAAGAAGAAGGATGAAACTATGTGGATATGTATAAGTGTATTGTTTATAGACAACTAAACAAGATAACAATCAAGAACAAGTATCATATTATCACGATTCAAGATTATCATTTACTACAATACGATGCTTAGAGTCACAATCAAGTGACCCTAAGCTAACCTTTGATACTGCATAAGTCATGAAAAACTAAATACAAACATGAATAAAGACTGAAATGATTGAGCAGAATCATAATTATGGAGTAAACTGATCCAATATACATCACTGAAAAAAGTTGTGTATACTACTATTGTAATCTGAATAGAAATTGAAATAAGTAGACTGAATATAACAATTCTAATTGATTGTCTATGAAAGATCTACTAAAACTAAAATTAGGTAACCGGGAAATTACCCCATGTTTTCCTTAATCAATACAAGTCAACAAAAATGAAATGTAGAAACTAAAGACTAAATTGAGTTCGAAAATAAAAAACTCATCACTTGCTTGCTGAAAATTGTGATCCAACTAACTAAGATCATGATTGAAAGCATCTGAATATGCATCACATAAAATGTAGGTCGTATATTAGTTTTGCGGTCGAAATGGTAAGAAGATATTAAAGTATCCGTGAAATTGATCACGGAAAAGTTGAAAAGAAAGTTTATGGCATGTCATGAAGCCACAATTCATGCATTATGGCTGCGGAACTTCATTTCAGGACTTGGAGTTGTCAACACCATTATCAAGCCATTGAAAATTTATTGTGATAATATTGCAGCAGTATTCTTCTCCAAGAATGATAAGTACCAGGGGTGTACAAAATCGAACCGAAAACCGAATCAAACCGCAAATAGAGTCAAACCAAAAACATACCCGAGTAGTAATTTGGTTTGACTTGGTTTAGTGTTGAAAAAAGAACCCGATTATATTTGAGTTGGTTTGGTTTCAATTAAAAAAAACCAACTCGACATATATATATATAATTTTAAAATTTTATTTTATACGTAGAAATACTTACTTTGATATAATTTTTAAATGTCTTTTATACTTTTTCATAGTTTTAATCTTTTAATATATTTATTTCATGTTTAGAAGTTAGAATTCTTAATGATCTAATAAAGATTATAGTCCATACATGTTGGTAATTATAATAAAGTTAAAATAAAAATTAAATTAATATTAATGCAAAAAGAGAATCAATTCAACACTAAGAATTACAATAATATTGAATATTTATTTTTAAGTTTTACAAAGATTTAGACAATTAAAATACATGATCTAGTTATATTTTCTTTTGATATTTAGTCATGTACTAATACTTACTAAACTTAGTTAGCATGATTTAGTACTTTAAATTATGATCAATTTCATTATGACTTATTAATTAGCAATATCTATTTTGCGCTATTTTATTATTAGTTTTTTGTTGGATATTTTAGTGTCGTCAATCATATCATATTTTTTTGTTATTTTCTTGAGAAATAACTTAGTTATTTGGTAGGGCTAAATAAATATTTGAAGTAAAAATAAATTATATGTTTGTATGAATACTTTATAGAAAAAACATGAAAATCTTTATAAAAAAATCCGAAAAACCGGAAAAAACCCGAAGTTGAAAAATTCGAGATTTTTTAGGTTGGTTTGGTTTATAAGTTCAAAAATCTGACACACATGGTTTTATTTTATATTTACAAAACCTGAACCAACCCGATCATGTACACCCCTAATAAGTACTCTAAAGATGCCAAACATATGGAATTAAAGTATTTTAGTGTCAAGGAAGAAGTTCAGAAACAAATGTGTTACTTGAGAATATTAAAACTAATTTTATGATTGCAGATCCGTCAACAAAAGGCTTACAACCAAAGACATTTAAAGAATATGTTCAAAGAATGAGTCTTGGTTGTACTTATGATTGATACATTTATGATGTTTTTAATTACACCCTGAGCTCAAATTATGTGTTTCTGATATACATTAATGAATATCTTTTTCTCATAATGGTGTATACATTATTGTTTTGAGATATCACAAGATAAGTCTCTTTGAGACATTATTGTGGACCGTAATGTTATATGTTTTTTTATAGCTTGTGAACCTAGTATGATAAGTTGCTAATGTAATAGTATATGGAAGGAAGTATATAACTTAAAATTTAGGGATAATGCATAACTACCCCCTCAACCTATGCCCGAAATCTCAGAGACACACTTATACTATACTACGGTCCTATTACCCCCTGAACTTATTTTATCAATAATTTTCTGCTGGAGCTCACGCTGTTGCCTGCAAAAAAAAAGAAGAAGAGAAAGCAGAAGAGGAAGGGGAAGAGAAGAGACGGGAGGGGAGAGAAGTGAATAGGAGATAAAGAGGGACGAGGGAGACGACGGGAGAAGGGGAAGAAGGGGAGAGGGGCAGTGGAAAGAGAGAGTGAAGAGGGAGAATAGGCAAAGGGAGAGAGAGAAACGTCAGTTGCCGTCTTTGCTGGTGGATGTCTCCCTGGAAAAAAATGGAGAGATGAAGGGGAAGGGGAGGAGAGTGGAGAAAGAATGGAGGTGGGAGGAGAGGCGCTTGCTGGAGATGGAGGGGGAGAAGAAGATGAAAATTTTAGGATTAGGTCTTTTAGGGTATTAGAAATAGGAGATTTAATCACAATCATAGGATTAGTTTAGATGAACGGCTAGGATTTATTTTAAAGATGGACGGATGAGATCAAAAGATGAACTCTTGAAATTAAATTAAAAATGATAAGGAATGACTAAAATTGCAATTAGAAATTGGCTAGAATTGAAATGAAAGGGTGACTATGATTGAAATAAAATTGAATTGAATAGGCTAGAATTGAAAATAATTAGAATAAAATGAGCTATAATGAAAATAATTTTTAAAAAAATTTACTAATTGCTATCCAATTAAGGTACTACATATATTGATATTTTTATATAGTTAAAAATCACTTCAAATTTAAAACATTTGAATAAAATAGTTATTTGAAATTTATTAATGATTTTTTAAAAAATAATTTAATAATATCCACAATAATTTTGTAAAGTAAACATTTTTTTTATGTAAAACGACTAAAACTCTAAACTTAAAATAATTTTTTTAAAATACGTGTTTAATCGAATAGCATTCCTAAAAAGGTAAAAGGTCAGTCAAAATTGGGAGTCAACAATGGTCATCTTCATAATGAGGAAAGTAGTGGAGATAATTGGTGAGTAACTTCTTGGTGTAATGGACATCCACACTATAATATTTTATAACACTCCCCCTTGGATGTCCATTGATAATATGCTTCGTTAAAATCTTATTAGGAAAAAACTCCGTGGGAAAAAATCCTAGTGGAAAAAGAGTACACATATCTTTTAATACGCTTTGAATGTTGCCTCATTAAAAACCTTACCAGGAAAACCCTATTGGGACAAAAATCATGATTAAGAAAAAGAGTACAACGCGTATTTTTCTCCCCCTCATAAAAACATCACTTGATATCTCGAAAACAATACATTACAATCTTGTATCACAACTTTTAACTATTGATGTTGAAAATCTTTAGTGAATAAGTTTACAAGATTATCACTTGATTGAACCTTTGAACGTTTATCTCACCATATTGTTGAAGATCATGTGTGAAAGACTTTTGGTGAACTATACTTTGTCCGATCTCTTTTGATTTTATCCTCCCTTCAATTGAGCTATATATTATTGTCGTATATGGTGGCTGGAAAATCATATATTTCTGAATATGATAGATCATGATTCCAACCAAGCAATCCCCAACTTACTTCATAGAGCAATATTATTTTTACATGATTTGAAGAAGTGGTTACCAATGTTTGATTTTTTTGAACGCCAAGATATTGTTGTACCTTCATATATAAATAAATAGTCCATTTGCTATCGAACTTTATTTGGGGATCAAATAAATATTCTGCATCTACATAATCAAATCATTTCTGACTCGGAGATTGATCCTTTCAATTTTATTGAAGCTCATCTTTTCTTCTCAAAGAAATCACCCATCTTCCAAGCATTGAATCACTTGTTTTGTAGTTTCTTGTCATAACTTAAATGATACTATGACAATCTTTTCACATAACTTTCGTTATGTATATCAAATAATCTTCTAGCTTTTGCATAACCAACAATATGTAAGTGCACGAATTGCACTAATACATGACATTTTAAATAATTTTCATGTGATCAAAAAGATTCTTTTTCTGTACCAAGCAGTCTCAAAATCATTAGGTACTCAATGAAATTGCTTTAACACCTTTTAAATCCTTCAAACATTTTCATTTAACCTTTATCGTCAAGTTTGACATAATAATCAATCATTATGCATATTCAACTTTTTCATCTATTGCCAGACTGAAACAAGTCTTATTGCATCAACCACTAGAGAATATATCAGCATTTAATAATGTCAGGATTTTTGCAAAAATCCTTTATTCTCCGAAGCACAAACCGTACTTTATATCTTACGATTATACTTTCGCATAATGATTCATTTGTAGCCATTGACATACATTTTCATCTATGAACTATAAGTTCAAAAATATCACTTTTCTAAGTGAAACAAAATATACTTGAATAGTGCATTTTATTTGGCTAATCATTTATCTGACCACACTATATGACAGATTCAAACTTAAGATCCTCATAGTCATTTATAACATTGAGTGCTACTTCATATCAAATGTATCATCGACAGTCATTTTGATTCAATTCCAATATGACATAACTTATTGAGATCTCTTCATGTTTCATCATTTTCAGGTACGTGAACCTTCACCCAGGTTTTATGAAATGTTATGTCATAGTGCTCTTTCAAAACACTTACCTCATTATCAATATCCATTTTGATAATTTGCTCATCTCCTTTATCAAGGAGCTCTACATTTGGAATCGATTGGTCTATCACGCTTCTGGGGTACCATCGACTCTGTCCTTCAAGGACTATTTATTGGAGCATTTGCAGCTTAATGAAAATATTGGGTCAATAAATATATCTGGAAAATTACTTGCAACATTTTGGAAATGAATTATCTATTGAACTTCAAGTTCACATTTTTCTTTTTAAACGAGGATCTAGATAATTCACCCACACACATAATTTTCAGCTGCTACACATATTTTCCCCTAATGTTAAGAAATCTAACATTCACCCTCAACCTCATTTTGTGGATCCATCTTGGTGCGTGGAGCAATAAAATCATTTGTGCGCACATCAAATTTTTAGATGGAAATTATTTGGTTTCTGACCTTGAACCAATTATGTTGGGAGAACCTTGTTGGCTTGATACATATATGTTAAATAAACTCATCTCATACCAAATTTTATTTGAGAGATTTGTTCACATAATCAATGGTATAGGTATAATTGGAGGCAAACAACTTCTGCTAAACCAACCAGCATTATCAACATGACTTTATAGTTTGAAACTGTGCTCTTAATTTAATAATTCGAGCAAACAACCTTACAAAAACCAATTTGTAAGTTGATAAAAATGAACATGTGACCATAACATAGATGCATCTCTTAAATCATAATAGTAAATGGTCCACATGGCAGGTGAACGAGCCCAATTTCACCTTTTTATACGTTCCAAATGATTTTAGGGGATACAATCCCAACCTCAGCTGGTATAATGATCATTTTATCACAAGAACAAACTACAAAAGAGAATTCTTGAAGAATCTTTTATTTCTTCAACATATAGCCATGTGAATTCTCAATTGTTTTGCATCACATTTGAATCAGAATGGCCAACCAATTATGCCAATTGATATTTATTCAAGTAAACTTCTAGTTTGCTTTGGCACGTGATTCCATCACCATACCCATGTTTGTATACCAGAAACAACGAAAAAAATGGATAATCTTATACGTAAACATTTATTACCCACTTTGATTTTAGTAATTTGAAGATATTAAATATTTCCATAATTTATAGTCTCAATTTAAATTTTTTCAATTCTTCCGAAACTTAAAAAGTTTCTTTTGATACTTACTACAATCCAATATTATGAATAATTTCATTCCTCCAGATTATCCCTTTCGGAACTATCAATTAATTTTGTGTAATACCACAATTTTCACAACTACTTCCTTATGGTGACCATCTCCTTCAAGGAGAAAATTATTATTATTGTCATGATTAAAATTATTACATTCAAGACTTATTTCTTGATAACCTATGACAAATTTGTGTTGCCACACAACAACATTTATTTTGGTCATGGCCACAACCTTCATAGAAAAGATTTATTTCTTTATTTTGTTCCCCAATAGTTCATTTATAAATATACCACAATATTTGTGTACTCAAAGTAAATATATGATCAGAATGACTATTTATGTCAAAAGAATTTCTTCCAATCTCTCAAACCTCCCGTAGAGGTTAGATGTGACATTCATCCAACAGTATATGAACATGTTCTTATCCGTACGAACACAAGTCACATTTTCTTCAAGAAATGGACCATAACCATTTGTACATGTTCCATAAGTTTTTATTAGAAATTCATTGTCATGTTTTGACATTATGTGACTCACCTCACATCACTTTAAGAGGTCAAATGTACCAAATGTACTACCATTTCGTACTCATTTATTTTGATGGAGAATTTAAAAATATTTTAAATTGAGTTGCACCTACAACAATGTGCCCAACTTCTTATACCACTTTGATAGAAAAAAATTACCTTCACATGTGAAGGACCATCTTAATAAACAATGTGTCCAATAATCTTTTATACAATTTTAGTGGACAAAATTACCTTTACATTTTAAGGAACATTTTAAAAACCAATAATGTTCTTCCTATTAATTACCACAACGATGACCATTAACATTTTACCATACCAAAGTTCATACATTCAACCACTTGTCATTTTTCAAATAAATTAATACACTGCTACCACATTCACATAAGAGAATGGAGCAAATTAATTGGGTAAATTTCATGACTTTCAATCAAAAGTATAAAACTTTATGTTAGTCATCATCATATCATCACTATAGTGCATTAGGACTTAAACCCAATGTCTTACCCATATAAGGACACCTTTGGTCATAAATCACTGGGACTTGAACATATTATGTTTGGTGCACAATAATTAAGTTAGTGAATTATGATTATAAATCAAAGAATCAATTGCACACTAAGAAAATAACAATTCCAATTACACTAAAATAAAACTGTTCACTATCACTACCCCCTTTTTCAATTTCCATGTGAACCCAAAATATTTCACATAAAACAAAATAAATTAAAAGCTTATGTATTTACCAAAACAATAAGCATAATCATAAAAAATATAAATAAGTTTCACATACGAAAGAAAGTATGTATAGTCATAGGTGAAATAAAAATGGAGAGTAACAATAGTAGTAATAATTCATCTTGTTCACAAGTAAAATATAAAATAGACTCCACAATAATTTACCTTGTTTTCGAGAGAAAAACAAACACAATTATTTTACCTTATTTTTTTTACTTTGCTTCAAACTTTCAATGGTAGAACAATCGTGTTAATAACGTGTTGTAAAACTAAAGCGAACTAACAATATACAGATAAAGAAAAGAAGAATATAAGCCAGGAGATATAGCAGATGAAAACAATATAAATAGGGAGACAAGAAGATGAGAACTTTTCTTATTCAAGTATTCACCAAACCTTCAAGTCTAAACAATATGAAGCCTTATGCCTTTATTTATAGTGTAACATAGAGGAATACAAATGGTTAGTCATAAACATGACATTAAAATAAATATAATGGGGAGGTAATGAAAGTGAAATGTTACAATAATAATGGTTATAAAGGTGGAAGTTATGGAGGTTATGTTCATCTTCATAATGAGGAAAGTAGTGGAGATAATTGGTGAGTAACTTCTTGGTATGGTGGACATCCACACTATAATATTTTATAACAATAACTAATATTTAACCTTTTAAAGGGAAAATTGTATATAATAGCAAACTAATAACCTAAAATAAATGGAGTAGCTAGGGTTTGATTTAATTGTGCTCCATAGCAAACGTTAGCTAAAGTTTGCCAGGCGTCTCTCTCCCAAAAATCTCGCTCGCCACTCTCCATTCTCGCTCGCCTCTCTCGCTTTATACACAGAAGTGTATAAATTCTGTTTTCTGTTTTGTATAAAGCGAGAGAAAATTGTATATACACATGCAAAAATATATATCTTCGTGTTATACACTTAATTATACAATTTACAAACATTTTACTTCAAATATTGCAGAGAAAAAGGCNCAGTGAAATACAATTTTCTCTAGCTTTATACAACAGAAGTGTATATATTGTGTTTCTGTTTTTGTATAAAGCGAGAGAAAAACATATATCTTCTTGCTATACACTTATAATTATGCAATATACATACGTTTTAATTCGATTCAACTGTATGCAAAGCAAATTTTATAAAAATATTGCAGCGAAATAGGCAGCGAATTATACAATTGTGCATTATACAATCGCAGTGAAATAGGATAACGAATTATACAATTGCAACGAAATAGGCCAGCGAATTATACAATTTAGGCCAGCGAATTATACAATTGTATATGTATAGCGATACAGTTTTTATGTTTGCTACGGAGCGCAATTATGCAAACTTTGCTATAACATACAAATATGAATTTTTTGTTTGCTATATGTGAAAGTTGCCCTATTTTAAATTTGATAAAGAAAGAAAGTAAAAGAACAAAGAAGGAAAAAAATGATTTAAGAAAATAATTAATAGCATTAATGATGAAGTGATTTATAATTTGGAAAAATACAAAATAGATAAACCTGCAAGAAAAATTTTTGAGCAATTAATTTTTTTAAAAATATATAAAAAATGTAATTTTGGTATAAAGTTAAATAAACATTTGAATTAAGAAGAATGTTATTATTTTCTATTTTTAACTTATTAATTGATATGTGTGTAATCGTATAGATCTTTAACTGAAGAGATGATCTAATTTATTTATAAAATATAAAATCAAATTATATTAATAAATATTAATATGTTTGTTACAAATACTATAATAACTATTTTATTGTAATAAATAAGTAAAAAAAAGTAAACTTTAGTTTTAAAAGGAAAACGTGATTTAAGGAAATGATATGACATTAATTATCAGATTAAGGTAAAGGAATTAGAAAATTAATATGATTGTTGATGAACAAAATTAAATATAGTTAGCTTTGATATTTTTGTCTTTTAGTCTTTAAAATTAAAAAATGCAATAACAAAATTTACAAAAAAAAAGGAATTAGGAGAATAAAAAACCGAAAGAAATAATGTGAGCATTAATTTAAGATCATTTTAAATCACAATTAAAAAAAACATAAACTAAAGATACACGAGGAAAAATGAGACCAAAAAAATAAAGATTTTTTTCTTAAAAAAAGAACGAAAGAATCATGTATATTTATTATTTTTTAAGAATATAAAGTATAATTAAAGATAAAAAAACATTAATTTAACGGTGGTATATAAGAAAAAAACAATAAATAATGAAATTTACAGAAAAAGAAATTAGAGGAATAAAATATTGAAAGAGATCATGTGAACACTAATTTAGGATCCTTTAAAATCACAATAACAAATAAACAAACATTAATTAAAGATACATAAGGAAAAATGAAACAAAAAAATCAATGGAAAAAAATTAAAAAAGAACGGAAGAAAAATAAAAATGGAAAGTAATAATGTGAGAGCTAATTTAGGATCTTTTCAAATGATAATTCACAACATATATTTTTTCCTTATATTTTTCCCAATTTAATAAATAAATTGTTTTCTTTCTTTAAATAAATCTTCTCATCACTCATTAGTTTTTGTAGAAGTTTTTTCAATCAGTATGATTTAAACTTTTTTCTCAATACAAATTTTCTCGTAGAAAACATTATAATTGCAACATCCTTTTTACAAAATTCTTTTTGAAGAAATATTTATTACATGACTCTTCTTCTTATATCAATATCTTGAAGAATCATGAGATCCTCTCTCTATCTCTTTTCTTAAAGAAAACCTATTCTATCATCATCAGAAGAAGTGACAAAGTTAAAGTGTCAATTTTATTGATTTTAATACTTATTTGTTTTAGGCTAAATATAAATAACTTTGAGAATTTCTTTTTATATGTATATATATTTGTAATTGTACAATGGATTTGAAACGTAAGATTCTTAACCTATTTTAGATTCTAATAACTTTAAATATATACCTAAAATTTTATTTTTGCGTTTTTCGATTTCGATTTTGATTTGCAATTTTTAATTTTTTTTTATCCTGAAGCTTTAAACACATAATTATATGTTTAGTTATTGGTAATATATTTGATTTTTTTTTAAAAAAATAATATGGTGCAATTTTTAGTTAGTAGATCATATAGAATATCATACTAAACAGGATATTAGATTAACTCTTACATAAAATTAAATCCAATTTTCGTATATCTAACACCTACCGTCAATAATCTGACTATTTTACCCTAAAACTGACGAAATATTGTTCATTTTGGTCAATCACTTCTTTGACGATCTCAGAATGGACAATATTTCGTCAGCTTTAGGGTAAAATAGGCAGATCATTGATGGTAAGTGTTAGATGTACGAAAATTGGAATTAATTTTATGCAAGAGTTAATCTAATCTACTGTTTAGTATGATATTTTATATGATCTACTAACTACAAATTGTACCTTATTTTTTTTTTTTGAAAATCAAATATATACTAATAACTAAAGATATAATTATGTGTTTAATGCTTCAGGATTAAAAAAAATTAAAAATTACAAATCAAAACCAAAAAATGCAATTTTTTTTAAGGTATAGATTTGAAGTTATTAGAATCTAAAATCGGTTAAGAATCTTACGTTTCAAATCCATTGTACAATTACAAATATATATACATATAAAAAGAAATTTTCAAAGTTATTTATATTTAGCCTAAAAAAAAGTATTAAAATCAATAAAATTGACACTTTAACGTTGTCACTTCTACTTTTGTTGATGATGATAGAATATGTTTTCTTTATGAAAATAGATAGAGAGAGTATAACATGATTCTTCAAGATATTGATATAAGAAGAAAAGTCATGTACCAAATATTTCTTCAAAAAGAATTTTTAAAAGAAGGATGTTGTAATAATAATGTTTTCTACAAGAAAATTTGTATTGAGAAAAAAATTTAAATCATTCTGATTGAAAAACTTCTAGAAAAACTAATGAGTGATGAGAAGAATTATTTAAAGAAAGAAAAAAATTTATTTATTAAATTAGGAAAAATATAAGGAAAAAATATATGTTGTGAATTATCATTTGAAAAGATCCTAAAGTAGCTCTCACATTATTACTTTCCATTTTTATTCTTCTTCCCTTCTTTTTTTAATTTTTTTCTTTGATTTTTTTGTTTCATTTTTCCTTATGTATCTTTAATTAATGTTTGTTTAATTTTTTTATTGTGATTTTAAAGGATCCTAAATTAGTGATCACATGATCTCTTTCAATATTTTATTCCTCTAATTTCTTTTTTCTGTAAATTTTATTATTCATTGTATTCTTCAATTCTTCATTATATATCACCGTTAATTAATGTTGTTTTATCTTTAATTATACTTTATATTCTTAAAAAATAATAAGTGTCAAGTCAAACTAGATCATTCAAGAAAACTCTTTTCAAACTTACTTAACTCAAGGAATACTTAGGGATACTCAAAACTACTCATCTTACTCAACTCAGAGATTAGATACTTAACTTCAAAGATATGATACTCGACTCAATGAAGCACAAATAAATTCAAGATACTCAACTTATGGTACTCAACTCCTGATATTTAACTGTACTCATTTCAATATAAAGCAATTTTAAACAAGTGCAATATAAAGAAAAGCTGTTTAAAAACATGATGTCAACTCTGTGTATATAAATGATATAATATAACTCTGAAATGTATATGAAAATAAAATTAACCGGTTTATATAAAAATGAAGTAAAATTTGTGGGTGTTTCTCTAACCAACAACCATCATATAAGAGCTATAGTGATGATACATCGATCAACCTCACGCTGCCAGCACATCCTATACCCGGCCAAAGGTATAGACACTGAACTATTAATGGATCCTCTAGTCTATGTGAAAAAGGTTCATTTAAAAATCATGACCCTTCTTTACCCATGATGGCTACATAGTTTATGGGGGCAGTGAGTTGTCTGAACTCTCCCCAATATCGGTGCTCAATACTACTCCGAACATATACTAGCTCTTATGTTATAAAAACATACTTTTTTTGTGATTTGAGATTAGTGATCAGAAACATATCTCAAAGTCTATCTTGGAAATATCAGTTCCCACTCTTGATTTATTTAGAGAGCGATTTCTCTTTTCTGAAAAATAGCCCAACAACTCATTGAAAATCTCAAATTCCGTTCTTATTTAAATGTGTAAACATTTTAATCTCTTTGGAAATACTTAGTCCCCATATACTTCTTTGAAGAACTGGCTTCAATCTTTACTCTTTACTAAACTTGAACTTTAAGTCTTTAAAACAAAGCGAAAACGTTTGTGAAAGACTTTTAAAACTTCATAAACTTTAATTTGACTTGCTCTTGACCTCTAGACTTGACTCTTAACTTCTCTTGGCTTTGGTCTTAACTTTCCTTGAATTTGATTATGGATTCAAGGTTCATGATTTCATATTTATGGATAATTTCATGATGTTCTACTAGGAAGGTTCATGCAGAATTATGAGCATGAACTACTTAACTTTAAGGACTCGAATACACTCTTTATCTCAAGATTTTTTGGCTTATAGGGTTCATGCGGAATTAAGGGCATGCACTACTCATCTCAAGGACTTCATGGGTAACATTTAATAGTTTCATGATTAGGAATATAATCTCAAAAGGAATAAGAAACTCAATACTGAAGAGTTAGAACTTGGAGATAGTACTCCTCTCACTGATACTCAATTTGTGGAATTTATGCGGAAGTTATGGACATGAACAACTTGACTCAAAGGTCTAAGTAACTAAATGGAATTCATGTATAACAATCTTCTCATTCTTATACTTACTTCCACAAAACTTAGTTCAAATCAATAGTTAATCTCAAAGGATTCACAATTGAACTCAAAGGCTTTCTTGAACTCTACTATTAACTCTCTCTTGAATGTGAATTATGTATTCAAGAGTAATGGTTCATTATTGGAAAGATCTCTTGATTATAAAGTAGACTCATGAGCACATTTCCTCTTCATCTTATTCACTTACCCGATCTTTGAAGCAAATTACTAGAAGTTTTAGAAGACTCCTCTAAAGGACTTTAAAGGACATTCTTAGTATGCTCGAAAGAATTCTCAAAACTTAACTCTCAACTCTACCTTGAATTTGAATTATGAATTCAAGGTATTGATTATGTTAGGAATGATTTTAGGTGTTTAGAAGTAGCTTAGAGTAGCTAGAATCGAAAAGGAGTGAAGGTGCACTTTTTGACGAACTCAAACGAAGCAACCAGAGGCAAATTGGATGGGGAAGGCGACTCTGGAGCTATGGGTAGCGTGGGGCGCCAGACCCTGAAGTTTAGATGTGGGTTTTGGGCGCTCTGGTAGGTGCATTGCCTCCGACCCCAACCCAAAAAATCCAACAAGTATCCTTGCTCGTTTTCTCACCCTATTTCGCCTAAAATCGAACGGTGATAAGCTCAAATTACACCTCCCTAAAGAAGTATAAGTGGTCGTATCAAGTAAAGAACCCAACTATTAGGATGGGGTCGATCCCATGAGAAAAATGATTTAGATTTAATTTCAGTGTACGATTACTTCTATTTAGTCAAGTCTTTTCCGAAGACAAGTAATTAAAAGGGGGGGGGGGTTGTGAAACAAAAGTCTTTTGTTATCTCTAAGTAAAAAAATTAACAGGAGTAAATCTTTAGTGTTTATCAAGTTGTGAGAGATAGGGTGTAAGTGTTCCCCATAGGTTCATAACACCATATTCCTAGCTATAACAAATCTTCACTAGTGTTTTGCATGCATAGTGATAAGTTAGGTACCTTTAAGTCCTTGGTCCGGCACTTAGAGAATTTCACCCCATACCTTGGTTCGGCTACGTGTGTCTAAGCTACTAACCCTTACCTTTACTTCATATTAAGCATCATATTCGATGTATGACTTAGTTATTACTTCGCACTTATCGAAACTATCTTATCAGATAGTATCCCACTAAATCTATGTTGATAATTTTTTTTCTATTAACTAACTCCTTGGTCCGGCAAGTAGCAATAAGGCGAGTTCTAACGCATGCACTCGTTAAAAAGACTTCTTAGTGAAAGAATTATCAATGCATGCAATAACCTATTTGAGAATTGTTATTAAGCTAGGTTTACTTTGTTAATCAACCATGGTTCCCACAACCCTAGTTGTGGATTTAGTTACCCATGCATAGAAGAACACAATTCATAGTGGATAAACAATAAATCATAAACTTACTTTGACAAATTCGAAGAAAATCTAGAAATTCAACTTGAAACAACAAGAAATCACTTAAAACCAAATCTGGAAATTTTAATTAATGCCAAAGTTACAAAAACCAAATCTCCTAAGACAAACTAAGAATAGTAGTAACATAATCCAACCCGAAAAATGAGGTTTTACACCCTATTTGTAGAAAATGTTGTCCTAAATTAAAAGGAATTAGAATAAGGAAAGTTGTCCAAAAAATGCGGTTGTAATCGACGACCCCCACAGATGGTTCGTCGATGAAACGACGGACCGTCGACTGCTTCCGTCAGTCCAGACTTAGCATCTTTTTTTCTCCTTCAGCTGGCATCTTCTCTGTATCAATCGATGGATCAACAGCACGGTCCGTCGATGCCTTCCGTCGTTTCATACTTAGACTTTCCTCAACTTTCGGTGCTAGGACTATCTCTGATCCAATCGATGATTCAACAGGACGATCCATCGATCAATCGACAGACCGTCGATTCTTCCGTAGCCCCACACTTGGTAAGATTTCTCTGAGTTTCTCTAGATACCAGGACTTTCAGTCGATGGTCACCATCCACGGTCCGTCGATGGAACGACGAGCCGTCGATGACCTTCGTGGGTCATATCTGCACTAAATCTCAGCAGGCTTCTTCATTTTGGTTTTGGACACCTTTCCTGCAAAACAGAGATAAAAAACATACTAAAACTTCTACAAAAAGGCTCCAGACACACATCAATCTTAAGGAAAAAACATTGAAAGTACCGTAAATCCACGGTACATTAAACGGTTTCTTTTCCAATCACTTGGATTCAATTACTTAACTTAATTACACTCTAATATAATGAAAAAAACACTTAAATTACTCAATTTAATCTTAATATCATCAAAAACCCAACACAACAAGATTTAGAATGAACCTCAAGAACACCTATCAAGAACTCATCAAGAACTCTAATTTTTCAACTTAAAGAATGTAATTCCTCTGAAAATAACATGATTGGCGTGTGGGTGAACTAAACCAACAATATGGAAGCTTACATACCTCTTATGGATTAAAACAATGGCGAAAATCCTCAACTAAACTTAAGAACGTCGACAAATGCCTTCATCCTTTCCTGTTTTCTCCTTTTCTCTCTTGTCTATTCTTGAACTCTCAACTAAAATCCTATACGTACATTAGTATTATAAAACTGAACCTAAAAGGATTCGACCCCTAAATTATTACTAAAAATGAATTAAATCTTATTGGGCAAGGAAAGGACCAAAATAACCCTCCTATTTTTGGCTAATTTTCCTCAACTGGACAACCTAACTTCAAAAGATCATATGCACTGATCCGAACTCAAAATTAGCAAACTTAGCGGCGTTGGAAAGATAATTAAAAGTTATTTCCTATGATATTTTATAGCACGCCTAACACTTCCTGTACTAGGAGTTATGGTTGTTTGAAGTTAACCCAACATTCATACTTAACTTAACTCTCCATATTTCATATTTCACTATTTCCAATTTATTTCTTTTAGTACTCGAGGTGCTACACCTAGAGACCTCAACACTTAAAATTTTTAATTCCTTGGTAAAATATCACTCTCTACGAAGAAAGGTTTGAGTCTTAGCTCGAAAAACTTTCTGAGGTGTTACAATATCTCCCCCTTGGGATTATTTGTCCTCGAATGACGACTGAACTGGGTATCGAATGGTTTGCTCTTACTAAGGTACACATCTAATGGTATGCTCTTACTATATTCACGATTAAATCAAATCTTTAAGTTCTGATTCCATACATCTCTATGGGGGTCTCATCTTAAACTATTACTCTTTATCACCACATTCAAGCTTAGTAATATAACAACTCTATGGGCTCCTACTACTAACAAACTCCTTAAGAAATTCTCAAAACATGACTTTATTTCTCATCTTATCATCTCCCGCTTAGGTCTAAATCTAACACTTGAAAGCTATGGACCTATTTCACATCTCTAATTGGTGTACATTCTCTTAATAATCTTTTTACTCTTGTGACGTAGCCACACTTCACTGCCCTTATCAAAAGGTTAGGGTCTCTACTACTCGCATTCATTGCAACAACCAACTCAATTCCTCACCTAAACTATTTCAAGTCTCTTATATCAAATATAAAGACTAATATCATCACCCACATTGTTACGCCCCGAGCCACCCCCGAGACGCGGACACGAAACCTAGGACCACAAATGATCCCAAGCTAACCCTGCTGGCATGATTATGAGACTACTAAAGAATATAAACTATTGCGGAAACTAAATCATACTTTAAACTCAAAAAATGGGGAATACCCATATTTTATAACTGAGATATTTGAAATACTGATGAGTTTAATACAAAGGAAATATTAACTCAACACTAAGCTGAAACTAACTATGTCTGAAAATAGTCTCTAAACTGGACTAGAAATACTGTAACAAGCCACAGCTAAATCTAGCAAAAACTAAAACTAAAAGACTAGATACTGAAAAGAAAATCATGACTATTTTACTCGAAGAATGAGGAATCACCACTGGATCTGCTGAACTGAAGATCGGAAATCGATCTATGCTTGATCTGGATGCTGAGAACCTGAACCTACATCACGAGAAGGTGTAGCGGACGTATGCGTCCGTACTTGAAAGGTACTGCGCATGTAAGATAGATAAAGCTGAAATAAAACATAACTGAACAAGCACAAAATCAAGTATAATAATCTGAACATGATATAGACAATTCTGAGCTAACTAAATGCAATGACCAATTTATAACACGCTAAAACTGGATACTGAGTATACTGATAAATGGTCAATGCAAGAGAGTCTGACTGAAATGTGGGAGCTACTAATAACCGATAATAAAACCACATGAGCTAAATGTGGAGTCCGATGTATACGCCCCATCGAGAGGACCCAATATACCCTGCCAGAGGTATAAAGACATGCAAGCGTGATCACTAAAGTGATTGCCCACAGAGGGGACTTACAACCTACTTGGCTAGTAGTTCTGGGAATAATTGGGTATGCTGAACCCTAGTCCAACTCAGTATTATGCTACTCCCAGTGATTTATGTAGTTAAATGATTATGTCTGAGTTTTCTGTAATTACTGGATAGCTCAAAACTGAACATGCAACATTTAATATGATAATGATGCATTAATAACTGAGTCATGTATAATTGAATAGCTGAAATATCTGACCTAGCATGTGTAATTCAAGAACTAAAGAAATACAAAGCTAGGGTTCTGAAATTCATGCAATAAACTAAATAATAACTTTACAATCTGATATGGAACATATATTTAATAAATTCATGAAGTTCTATCAAAATTCTAGAAACCCTAGGTTTATCATGATAAGAAAATCAAGAACTGACTGAAAACTAGGGACCCAATGGGTGAAAGAAACCCACTAGTGAAATCCCACAGACCTGGTGATGAAATTCACGGAGAAACACTTAGATTTTGGGGCTGGAATTGATGGAACCGTGCTGCGTTTTTGAACTAGGATTCTTGACCTTTTTCGCCTTTCTTACTTCTAATTTTCTAAGTTTTGATTAATGATTTGACTTAGGTAAGTTTTAGTTATGTTTCTATGCTTAAACTGACTAAAATTTAATGATTTAGAGTCAAAACGACGTATCTTAGGGTTTGAACGAAGTGGAAAAAGACCAAAAGACCCCTGGGTTAATTACTGTCGAACCAAACGATGACCTGGACAGATGGTCCGTCATTCCATCGACAGTCCGCCGTTTGGGTCCGTTGGTTGGGCCTGTTCGACAGGACTTTACTAAAACGAGCATAATGTTTTACTCGGAGGTCTGATTTTAGCATGGACGGTGCCTAGGGAAAGCTAATTCAATTATCTATCTTTTGGTAGGTCATGTGACACAAAATTCATTTTGTGCTAAGAGTTATGATCATTTGAAGTTGACCTAACTGCATTTTCCCCCCTAACTATCTTGTGACTTCCACCTACTGTCAGACCTATGGTCCATAGGTCAATTTACGGATTGTGCTGGTCAATTATGGTTCTTGTCAGATAATGGGTAGTTGGCTAGAATCCGTTACTTGAATGAAACTAGATCTTGTGGAATCATATTGAATGTTTGACGATACATTCTGTACCTTACTAAAAAACCGATCCTTGTTTACCAACCACACATTGTCTAACCAAATCCAATTCTCTCTCGATACGTCCCTAAAAAAATCCAATTCCGGCGTATCTCCAACTCGTGAACTTAGCCGATACAAAGTTTTATTGTAGCACCTAATTTTTCCGATTCGGCGGTTCAATCTAAAATAAAAAAAGGGTCAGGACCTCCTCAGTATAACCTAGGAAGAGTCCATTGATTAGAATAGAAAATTTAGTAAGAATTAGGTTCGAATAAATTTCCTGGGATCCTTTTCCTTTCGAACTCCAAACATGGGAATCGTTGAAATAGCTATTTGATTGAAAGAGGCTGAAATAGTAGTAATTGGTGAAATAAAAAGACTTATACAAACCATCAAAATAATTCCATCTCCTACGGTCCAAAGATGAAAATCCTTGTAATATTTTGAGCCATTCATGAACATCACAGCAAAAATGACATTACCATATGTAAATTCGGGTGCATGGTAGACATCGGTACTCCAGTGAATTTCTCCGTCTGAATCAGAATAAATATGTTTTCGAACCTTCTCTTTAAAATTAAAAGTGGATATTCCTGCTAAATAGAGTGTTGATTGACAGATACAGACTACGGACCGTGGTTTGACCTATGGACCGTCGGTCCGTCGGTCGTTCGAAACTTAGTCAAATTTTCCTGGGCTGAGATTTTGGGGGTCTCTGACTCGATGGACGGATGTGCAGGACGGACCGTGGTTCAGACTACGGTCCGTCGATGTCCACCATTTGTTGCACCTGTAGATTTTCTGAAAAACTATTTTTTTGTCTGTTTTGGATACGGGGTGTTACATTATCTCCCCCTTGGGAACATTTGTCCTCGAATGAAGGCTAAGCTAGCTGGATTAGAGGGAGAGATATACAAGCCCTACTACTAAACACTGAGAGCTGAGTATCTAACTGAATCGAGTTACGAGAACATGCAAATACGCTGAAAATGCAAGTACAAACTGAGGGAACATGATTCTATGACTGAATTCATGCATGCATGACTTGAAAACTGAAGAGGAACTATACCCCAAGCTGGAGTGGGATCGGAAGAAAAGAGGTGAGGATACTTAGATTTCATGGCTGCTTCTGCTTCCCAAGTAGCTCCCTCTACGGACTGGCTCCTCCACAAAACCTTGACTGAAGCGACTTATTTATTTCTCAACCTCTTAACCTGAGGGTCAAGAATATCAACTGGTATATCCTCGTAAGAAAGACTATCTTTCACCGCCACACTCTCTAATGGCACTACAGAGGCTGGATCAACCACACACTTCTTCAAGAGTGAGATGTGGAAGACCGGATGCACTGCTGCTAATTCTGCTAGCAACTCTAACTCATATGCCACCTTGCCAACCCTTTTCAAGATCTTGTAAGGGCCTACATATCTAGGACTGAGCTTCCCTTTCTTGCCAAATCTCATCGCTCCTTTTATAAGGGACACTTTCAGGAAAACCCAATCATCAACTTGGAACTCTAATTCCCTTCTCCTTACATCAGCATAAGATTTCTGACGACTCTGGGCTGTCTTAAGTCTATCTCTAATGAGTTGCACTTTCTCCATAGCATAATGGACTGAATCTGGCCCTATCAAAGCTCCTTCACCTACTTCAAACCAACCAACGGTCGATCTACATCTACGCCCATACAAAGCCTCATAAGGGGACATCTGAATGCTGGAATGGTAGCTATTGTTTTAGGCAAACTCAATAAGAGCAATGTGATCATCCCAACTACCCTTGAACTCGATCACACAAGCTCTCAACATGTCCTCTAAGGTCTGAATGGTACGCTCTGCCTGCCTATCTGTCTATGGATGAAATGCTGTCCTAAGGTTAACTTGAGTACCAAGACCCTTTTGTAACGACTTCCAAAAATGTTAGGTAAACTGAGAACCTCTATCTGAGATGATAGACAAAGGAACCCCATGCAACCTCACAACCTCATTGATTTAATCTTGGCTTAGTCCTCTACTGAATCCATAGTCTTGACCGCTAAAAAGCGAGAAGACTTAGTCATCCTATCAACTATCACCCAAATGGAGTCATGTTGTCTGTGCGTACGAGGTAACCCTGTGATGAAATCCATATTGATCACATCCCACTTCCAAGTAAGAATATCGATCTCTTGAGTCTTACCTCCTGGTTTCTGATGTTCTACCTTGACTTACTAGCACTTGGGCAATTACTCACAAAATCTGCTAGGTCCCTCTACGTGCCATCCCACCAATAGACTTCCCGCAGGTCGCGGTACATCTTAGTGGCTCCTGGATGAATAGAATATCTGGAGTTATGGGCTTCTGCAAGGATATGCTTTCTCAACTCACCCATATCTGGAACACACAATCTACCCTGGTAGCGAAGTACACCATCTCCCCGTTGGGAGAAAACCTCTACTCTCTGATTGTGGACTGCACCCTTAAGTTCAAGCAAGATTGGATCACTGTCTTGATTTTCCTTAACCTCCACTGCCAAAGAAGATTCTGCCCCATTCTGAACTGTTACACCATTGTTTGATATGCTCTTAAGGCGAACTCCCCAGTGAGCAAGCCTGTGAACATCCTTCACTAGGTGTCACACCCCTTTTTTTCTCTCATATATTTTTGATTTTTTATAATTTTTATTTTGAAAGAAAAAGAAAAGAGTTTTTCCAATTAAAGTGACATTTTGAAAAGGGATAATTATTATTCAGAGTCGCCACTTAGAATTGAGTTTTGGTGTTCCAAGTCACCTTATTTAAATCACTAATCAAAAGGAAATTTGACTCTATTTTATTGGTCTGCGAACTAGAACTAGAAATTCGGGTAAGGAATTCTGTTGACCGAGGGGAAGGTGTTAGGCACCCCTCGAATCCCGTGGTTCT
>NC_028645.1:68428304-68438690 GCF_001406875.1 Solanum pennellii
GTCTATCAATTGAACGTGTTTTTATAATAATTTGGCTGAGAGTTTGATGCTAATTAAAAGGATAGTAATAGAGTTGGATTAGGATTTTGTTTGAAATATTGTTGAGGGAATTGGGGTTGAGATAAGGATTTAAAATAAATAAATAATAATAATAGAAAATTAACAAAAACAAAACAAAAAAAAATGTTTTAAAAAAATAAAAAAAATCAAAAGGAACGTCCAAAAGAAGAAAAAAAAAATAAATAATTAAAATTAATGGGATGAGACTTTTTAGTAAAATAAGTTAGAAAGTTGGGAATAATTAGGATGAGATAAACAAATTTGAAATCTTTAGGATTTATCTTTTCTTTTCTTTTTCTTTACATTTTCATAATATTTTCTATAGTATTATTATTTTTAAACTAGATAATTAACAAATAACTTAAATTCCCAACTTCTATTTATCAATTTTTTTTTATTAAACTATAATTGATCTTATTAGTTTTATTAATTTACAATTTATTATTATTATTTTATTTTATTTTAAATATAACCTTTTTTTTAAAAAAAAAATAAAAAAATATAAAAATTGGTGTTTGACTCTTTATATTTTGGTAAAAAATTAGGTGTTCACACTAGGTCCTTACTTTCTTCCTCAACATGGGCTACCCTACCCATGCATAATCTACTAAGAGCATCTACTACTACATATGCCTTACCCGGATGATAATGCACACTCATATTATAATCCTTAAGAAACTCTAGCCATCTCCTCTGGCGAAGATTCAACTCTTTCTGGGTGAACACATACTGAAGGCTCTTAGGATTAGTGAACAGATCTACGTGAACACCATACAAGTAGTGTGTCCAGATCTTGAGTGCAAACACCAGTGATGTAATCTCGAGGTCATGAGTTGGATAGTTCTTCTCATGCACCTTAATCTTTCTAGGAGCATATGCTATAACCTTATCTCGCTGCATCAACATACAACTTAGGCCAACTTTAGATGAATCACAATAGATCAAATAACCAATGGAACCCTCTGGTAGAGTCAAGACAGGAGTTGTAGTCAATCTAGTTTTCAATTCTGCAAAGCTTTTCTCACAATCATCTGACTATTGAAATTTGACCATCTTTTGAGTTAACCTAGTCAATGGTGAGGCTATGGATGAAGATCCTTCCACGAACCTTCTATAATAAACGACTAGACCTAAGAAACTTCGGATATCTGCAGCATAGGTAGGTCTAGGCCATTATTTCATTGCTTCTATTTACTGTGAATCCACTCGGATCCCTTCGCTAGATACAATATGACCAAGAAAAGTAACGGGTTGCAACCAAAACTCACATTTGCTGAACTTAGCGAATAAATGGCGATCCTTGAGAGTATGTAAAACAATTCTCAAGTGACTCGCATGTTCTTCCTCATTCCTAGAGTAAATGAGGATATCATCAATGAAGATGATAACGAACAAGTCCAAGTACTGTTGAAACACTCTATTCATCAAATCCATCAAAGTTGCAGGAGCATTGATAGTGAAAACGACATAACTACAAATTTGTAATGACCATAAGAGTTCTGAAGGCTGTTTTGGAATGTCACTATCTCTGACTCTAAGCTGATGATAACCCGATCGGAGGTCTATCTGTGAGAAGTGACTAGCACCTTGAAGTTGGTCAAACAAGTCATCAATCTTGGGGATGGGATGCTTATTCTTGATTGTGACCTTGTTCAACTGTCTATAGTCAATGCACATTTTGAGAGAACCATCTTTCTTCCTTACGAACAACACTAGTGTACCCCATGATGAAATACTAGGTCTAATGAAGCCCTTATCTAGAAGGTCTTTCAAATGCTCTTTCAATTCCTTAAGCTCTGCTGGATCCATTCTGTAAGGAGGAATAGAAATAGGTTGTGTATATGAAAGGAGATCAATTCTGAAGTCAATTTCCCTTTCGGGAAGACTCCGAGAAGATTTTCTGGAAACACTTTTGGAAACTCATTGACTACTGGAACTGACTCAATAGTTGGGGTTTCAGAGCTAGAATTATTAACCCGAACTAGATGATAGAGATAACCCTTAGAGATCATCTTTTTGGCCTTAAGGTAAGAAACAAATCGACCCTTAGGCCCTAAACTACTACTCTTTCTTTTTAAGATTGGTTCATCTGGAAACTGAAAATGAACAATCCTAGTTCTACAATCGACTGAGACATAATAGGAATGTAACCAATCCATGCCTAGAATGACATAGAAGTCTACCATTTCTAACTCTACAAGATCTACTGAGGTGACTTTCTGAGAGACTGTGACAACGCAATTTCTATATACCATTCTAGCTATAACTGGGTCACCAACTGCAGTAGAGAGTGAGAAAGGTTCTGAAAGAGTTTCTACACTAACACTGAATTGGACTGCTATGTAAGGGGTTACAAAAGAAATAGTAGCCCCTGGATTTAACAATGCATAACATTAAGGTCAAAGACTCGTAACGTACTAGTGACTAAATCAGGAGAACCTTCCTGATCCTTGTGAGCCTGAAGAGCGTACAACCTGTTCTGGCGCTGACCACCACAAGTACAAGATGAGTTACCCTGTTGAGTTGGGCGACTTGCTGGTGCTGCTGAAGTTGTAGACTAAGCTCTACCATTACCACCCTCAGCTTGTGACCAGACTGACCGCACCCAAAACATCCATCTTTTCCTGCAAGACACTCGCTCGGATGGTTCTTACCACACTTAGGTCAAGTGGGGTAAGTCTTGGTGCCTGAAACACTTCCCTGAGATTTAGAGCCTGGTGCTCTACCCTTCTGGTCATACATGTTATTGAAGGATGGAACACTAGCTGACGAATGGGCGGGAGCTGAAAACTTATGCTGACTCTGTGAGCGATTTCCACCACCCGATTTCTACTGAGAATAGTCATAGTTCCCAATCCTAGTCTTCTTATTCTCCTTAGTCCATTCCCTAAGCTTATCACCCTGAACCTGCTGAGCATGAGTCATAAGCCTATAGATGTTCATATGTCCAAGTAACATAGCAATTCTGCACTAAGTTTCACCAAATCCGACACTCTACACAAAAACTTATTCATCTGAGACCTGGAGTAAGCAACCATGTGAGGAGCATACCTGGAGAGTTGGTTAAACTTCATCCCATACTCTTGAACTGTCATGTTACCCTGCCTCATGTTCATGAATTCCTGAGCCTTTGCCTCCCTCAATTCTATTGGGAAAAACTGTCGATAAAAGTCTCACTAAAGTAATCCCGAGTGATAGGAGCCGCATTTTCACCGCTATTCTCCTTCCACTGAGTATACCAAATATGAGCAACATCTTTCAACTGGTACGATACCAACTCAACCCGATCATTCCCATTGACTTGCATTACCTCAAAGATTTTCTTGATCTCATCCAAGAAATTATGACGATCCTCATTAGCTTGCGATCCTAAGAACTTAGGCGGATTCACCCTAACAAAGTCAAGGACCCTTACTGCTACTGATCCACCATTTTCATGCACATGATCATGAACCCGATTGTTCTGGTTAGTCATACTCTGAGCCAACATCTGTATGGCATTCCTGAACTCAGCATTGGAGACTTCCTGATTTGGGACTGGAGGAGCTGCTTTTGCATTCATGCCATTCGCATTCCTAGTGTTAGGTCTACAAGGAAGCATGATCTGAAACATAGAATGTCAAGTTAGAATGGAATAAGATCATACCTTACGCATGATAAGAGTAACAAGAAAGTGAAGGTTTCCTAAAACACTTTGTTGCCTCCCACTCATTAGATGTGGTGCACTTCACACCCATGAAAAGTGCTCTATTTAGTGTGGCTTTTCAGACATCCTAGGACTCTTGAACCTAGTGCTCTGATACCAAGTTTTTTCACGCCCTGAGCTACCCCCGAGATGCGGACAAGGAACCTAGGACCACAAGTGATCCCAAGCTAACCCTGATGGCATGATCATGAGAATACTAACGAATATAAACTGTTGAGGAAACTAAATCATATATTAAACTCAAAAGACAGGGAATACCCATATTCTATTACCGAGATATTTAAAATACTGATGAGTTTAATACAAAGGAAATATTAACTCAACACTAAGCTGACACTATGTCGGAAAACAGCCTCTAAACTGGACTAGAGATACTGGAACAAGCCCCAGCTAAATCTAGCAAAAGCTGAAACTAAAAGACTATACTGAAAAGAAACTCATGACTATTATCCTCGGAGAATGAGGACTCACTGCTGAATCTGCTAAAAACTGAAGATCGAAAATCGATCTATGCGTGATCTGGATGCTGAGAACGTGATAAATGGTCAATGCAAGATAGTTTGACTGAACTGTGGGAGCTACTAATAACCGCTAATAAAACCACATGAGCTAAATGTGGAGTCCAATGTATACGCCCCATCGAGAGGACCCAATATACCCTGCCAGAGGAATAAAGGCATGCTAGCGTGATCACTAAAGTGATTGCCCACAGAGGGGACTTACAACCTACTTGGCTAGTAGTTGTGGGACAAATTGGGTACGCTGAACCCTAGTCTAACTTGGTATTATGCTACTCCCGTTGATTTATGTAGTTAACTGTTTATGTCTGAATTTTTTGTAATTACTGGATAGCTCAAAACTGAACAATCAAACTGAGAATGCAACATTTAATCTGATACTAATGCATTAATAATTGAGGCATGTATAACTGAATAGCTGAAATATCTAACCTAACATGTGTAATTCAAGAACTAAAGAACTATAAAGCTAGGGTTCTGAAATTAATGCATTAAACTGAATCAAAACTTTACAATATAATTTTGGAACATATATTTAATAAATTTATAAAGTTCTATCAAAGTTCTAGAAATCCTAGGCTTTATCATGATAAGAGAATCAAGAACTGACTGAAAACTAGCGACACAATGGGTGAAAGGAACCCACTAGTGAAATCCCACATGTCTGGTGATGAAATTTACCGAGAAACACTTAAATTTTGGGCTGGAACTGCTGGAACCTTGCCGCGTTCTTGAACTAGGTTTCTTGAGCTTTTTCTCCTTTCTTGCTTCTAATTTTCTAAGTTTTGATCAATGATTTTACTTAGGTATGTTTTAGTTATGTTTGTAGGCTTAAACTGACTAAAATTTGATGATTTAGGGTCAAAACCACATATCTTAGAGTTTAAATGAAGTGGAAAAAGACTAAAAGACCCCTGGGTTAATTGCTGTCGAACCAAACGACGACTTGGACAGACGGTCCATCGTTTGGTTCCGTAGGTTGGGCCTGTTCGACAGATCTTTACTGAAACGGGCATAACGTTTTACTCGGAGGTCTGATTTGGTGGCTGTGGAAAGCTATTTCAATTATGTATATTTTGGTAGGTCATGGGATACCTAATTCATTTTATGCCAAGATTTATGATCATTTGAAGTTGACCCAACTGCATTTCCCCCCTAACTATATTCTAACTTCCACCTTCGGCAGACCTATGGTCCGTAGGTCCATATACAGACCGTGCTGGTCAATCATGGTTCTTGTCAGATAATGGGTAAATGTAGTGTTGATCGATGGATACAGAATACGGATCATGGTTTGACCTACGGACCATTGGTCCATCTATCGTTCGACACTTAGTCAAATTTTTCCTACGGTGAGATTTTGGGGATCTCTGACTCCATCGACGAATGTGCAGGACGAACCGTGGTTTAGGCTACGTTCCGTCGATGGTCACCATCTGTTGCACCTGCATAATTTTTGAAAACTGGTTTTTGGTCTGCTTTGGATACAGGGTGTTACACTCATTTTGCCATTCTTATGATCATGACACTCATCTCAAATTCAAGCTTATTGTTTATTACTGAATCCGAATATCAATGTGATTGCTCGCTTATTATACTATACCTCAATAATGCTATGGCAATTTAGAAACACTTGTCTACAAGGACCTCATGAAAGTTAGTCAATCCTTACCTCTCAGTCTACATACTTGAATTACCATCACATTCCACTTCAGAACTTAAGTACTAGTTACTTACTGCGCATTATCTCTTAAATAACTCTATCATCCTCTGAATACCATGAGATTCTACTTTAAAAATTCATAAGCATAGATTAATCTATCACATTATGAATACTCTGGATATTCTATACATATATTCACCATTTACACTTGGTCATTACTAACACAATGACACATCATCATAACCCTTTTCTAGTAAAGGTATACTCTAACTCATATGGACTTGCAACACTTACATTACCTCCTACCCAAAACTCTGTATAAATGTTCACTTCTTAGTCTACCACAAAAGAAACTCTTCATTAATAACTTACTAGATGCGTGACTATAGAATAATAGCTTGTCAAAATACCATCTCCCTTACTAGGATTACTAAACCTATGCATACTTTCCTCTAAATCTAGGCTCTTTCACTACTACTACTCATGATCTCATAACTCATAATATCTTTTTGGGATAAAGTTACTACCCTAACTCTAGACATACTTTCTCATAAGGATCTTAACTGAAACAAGGATTAAGGAAAAGGGTACAACTCAGTTTTAGCTCAAATGCACGATTCATACGAATATGAGGTCATTCTTTGAAACTGAATGCTTAACTTACTCTTAGGCTTCTCTAAAGCCTCTTTTGAGTCTCATGACTTTCTCAAGTCTCTTTCTAAGAAAAAAATCATCGATAAGGATCTTAAGCTGTACTTTTAAACTACCTCTAGTATGATTGGTAGTCAAATGAATATGAAAACACACGAGTTAAAATATATCTCTATAACTTAGCTCCTTTTCACGATTAAGAGTATGAAATAATGAAACTTTTCTTAAAAATCTGTAGTCTGTCATTCATAAAAGTGGGACCCTCACAACCATAAATAAGTTCCTACTTGACACGGCTTCATAGACATCCTAGGACTCTTGAACTCTGTGCTCTGATACTAAGTTTGTCACGATCGAGCCTACACCCTGGACGTGGCCGACACTCGAAGACCATTTCTGGTCCCCAAGTGAACCCTCATCCTGGCTGACTACAAGCGGAAAACTTACTTAAGTAAACAAAGCTTAAAAAGTGAATAAAAATTTATGAAAGTATAGTAAAACCTTTAAGTCAAATGAAGACTTTGAATAAAAATAAATCATTCAACTCGCCATAAAATAGGTTATTTAAGTCTTTAAAACATTTAATAAAATAAATTATACAAACTTCTCAACAATACTAAATATCTATGAAGCCTCTAACTGATAAAGATGGAAGTCAGGATAAGACCCACAACATCCGAACTAAACTGAAAAGTAAATGAAATCCTCCGGAAGTAAGGTGGATCACCATAGCTAACTAGAACTCTCGGATGATCAACGAAGCTCTTGTTGATGATCCAAAATACCTATGTCTGCATCATAAGAAGATGCAGGCCAAATGGCTCAGTACGTAGAATGTACAAGCATGTAAGGGGAATTTTAAAACATAACATAAGCTTGAACTTCATTGATATGGAAACATAGTTGCCTCTTTACAAATTTACTTCACTTAAGGAATATTTAGGGATATTTAGAACTACTCAACTTACTCAACTCAGAGATTAGATACTCAACTTCAAGATATGATACTCGACTCAATGAAGAATAAATCAACTAGAGATACTCATCTTAAGGTACTCAACTAATGATACTTAATTGTGCTCATTTCAATATAAAATAGTATAAACCAAGTGCAATATAAAGAAAAATTGCTTTAAAACATGATGTCAACTCTGTGGGATACAACATAACTCTGAAATGTATATTACAATGCCATTCCTCGTCCCCAAGCAAACCCTCATCCTTGTTGACTACAAGCGGAAGACTTACTTAAGCATACAAAGCTTAAAAACTGAACAAAAATTCATTAAACTATAATACAAAGCTTTAAGTCAAATTAAAACTTTGAATAAAAATAAATTATTCAACTTTCCATAAAATAGGTAACTTAAGTCTTTAAAACATCTAACAAAATAAATTATACAAACTTCTCAACAACACTAACTACCTATGAATCCTCTAACTGATAAAGATGGAAGTCGAGACAAGACTCACAACATTTTTACTAAACTAAAAAGTAAATGAAATACTCCAGAAGCAAGAAGCCTCACCATAGCTAACTTGAACTCTCGGACGTATCAAATAAACTCCTGTTGGTGATCCTGAATACCTGTGTCTGCATTATAAGAAGAGCAGACTAAATTGCTCAGTACGTGGAATTTACGAGCGTGAAAGGGGAATTTTAAAGCATAACATAAGCTTGAACTTTATAGAAATGTAAATACACTTACCTAATTTCAAACTTACTTAACTCAAGAAATACTCAGGGATATTTAAAATAACTCAACTTACTCAACTCAGAGATTAGATACTAGACTTCAAAGATATGATACTCGACTCAATGAAGCACAAATCAACTCAAGATACTTAACTTAAGGTACTCAACTCCTAATACTTAACTATACTCATTTCAATATAAAGCCGTTTAAAACAAGTGCAACATAAAGAAAAATTGTTTAAAAACGTGATATCAACTATGTGTATATAAAAGGATACAACATAACTTTGAAATGTATATGAAAATATAATTAACTGATGTATATAAAAATATAATAACTTCTTTGAGAGTTTCTCTAATCGACAACCATCACATAAGATTTATAGTGATGATACAACGATCCACCTCACGCTGTCAGCGCATCCTATACCCGACCAAAGGTATAGAACCTGAACTACTAATGGATCGACTAGTCTATGTCAAAAGGGTTCATCTAAAAAGTGTGATCATTCTCTATCCATGATAGATACATGGTTTATGGGGCTGTGATTTGTCTTATCTCTCCTCTATATCGGTACTCAATACTACTCCCAAAATATACTAGGTTTTATGTTTTAAAAACATACTTCTTCTGTGATTAAGATTAGTGCTCAAAACCCTAGCTCAAAGTCTATCTTGGAAATCTCAGTTTCCTCTCTTGCTTTATATAGAAACCGATTACTCTTTTATGAAAACTAGCCCGAAAGCTCTTTGAAAATCTCAGTTTCCGTTCTTATTTAAATGTGTAAACATTTTAAATTTTTTTGGGAATACTTAGTCCCCATATACTTTTTTGAAGAAATAGCTTCAATATTTAATCTTTACTCAACTTGAATTTTAAGTCTTTAAAACAACAAGAAATGTTTGTGAAAGACTTTTGAAAACTTTATAAACTTTACTTTGACTTGCTCTGAACTTCTAGACTTGACTGCTAACTTCTCTTGGGTTTAATCTTAACTTTCCTTGGATTAGATTATAGTTTCAAGGTTCGTGATATCATATTTATGGATGATTTCATGATGTTAAACTCAGAGACTTCATGCAGAATTATGAGCATGAACTATTCAACTTCAAGGACAAGAAAACACTTTTTATCTGAAGATTTTTCGACTTATAGGGTTCATGCGGAATTATGGGCATGCACTACTCATATCAATGACTTCATGTGTAACATGTAATAGTACTATGATTAGGAATATAATCTCAAAAGGAATAAGGAACTCAATACTCAAGACTTAGAATTTGGAGATACTACTCCTCTCATTGATAGTCAATTTGCGGAATTCACGCAAAAGTTATGGGCATGAATAACTCGAGTGGAAGGTCTAAGTAACTTGATGGAACTCATGTGAATTTTTTTTTTAATTCTCTTACTTACTTCCTCAACACTTGTTCAAATCAATAGTTGATCTCAAAGGATTCTCAATTGAACTCAAAGGCTTTCTTGAACTCTACTATTAACTCTCTCTTGAATGTCAATTATGAATTATGAATTCAAGAGCTATGGTTCACTATAGGAAAGATCTAGTGATTATAAGTAGACTCATGAACAGATTTCCTCTTCCTCTTACTCACTTGGTCGAGCTTTGAAACAAATTACTAGAAGTTGTAGAAAACTCATCAAAATGACTCAAAGGCAAATTCTTAGTATGCTTGAAAGAATTCTCAAAAGTTAATTCTCAACTCTACCTTGAATTTGAATTGTCAATTCAAGGTTATTATTATGTTATGACTAATATTACGTGTTTAGAAGTAGCTTGGAGTAGTTAGAATCTAAAAGGAGTGCAGGTGCACTTTAGACGAACTCAAATGGAGCAATCGAAGGCAAACTGGATGGGGCAGAAGACCCTGGTGCTATGGGTGGCGCGGGGCGCCAGCCCCTAAAGTTCAGAAATGGGTTTGTGGCGCTCTGGCGGGCGCATTGTGCCAGACCCCAACCCACTACGAAGAACGGTTTGAGTCTTAGTTAAAAAAAAAATCTGGGGTGTTACAGAAATCTGAGAGACATATTTAACTAATCTAAGGTCCTATTACCCCTCTTCCCTCCCCCCCC
>NC_028645.1:68439184-68461412 GCF_001406875.1 Solanum pennellii
CCCCCCCCCCCCCGAAACCATTTTTATTGTAATTTTTTGCACCTTTATTACTTACGTGGCATCAAAATATCTCTCAAGAGCCTCAATTGTGTGGAGTTACAAAGTGTGCCACGTAAGGCAAAAAGATATATAAAATTACAAAAATTATAAATTCAGAAGGGTAATAGGACCTTAGTTTAGTTAAGGTGTGTCTCTGTGATTTCGGTTATAGTCTAGGGGGTACTTATGCCTTTTCCCTTTTCACTTATAAAGATAAATATTATCATCCTGGCCTTGAAGATATTAAAATAGCAAATTTCATAAAAATAAAATTGAGAAATAGAATGTGCTAATATAATAAAATATTAATAATAAATCAATAAAAATAAAATAAATAATAGAAGAGAGAGAGATCAGAATAGAGAGTAACATGAAAAGAAAGAGGGAAAGAGTAGAAGTCTTTCTTTTCCTATTATTTTTGTGTCTCATTTAATACAAGCAAAATATTTATTTATAAGCCTCTAAGGTACGTTACTTGTGGATGGATGTTTGCTACAGTGGGTGGGCCCATAAGCCACATGAGCATACACTATTTCATAACACTCCCTCTTGGATGTTCATGTAAACAATTTAGTGAAAGAATAAAAGTATGGTCATACTTAATATTTCATTACTTGTTGCCTTAGTACAACTTTGTTGAGGAAGCTACTTGTAAGTTGGTTGTATGAACCTACTTGAAGAGCTACTTGTAAGTTGCTATAGAACCTGTTTGTGTAAGTTGCTTCGAGGAACTTGCTTACGTAGTTGTTTGTAAGTTGCTTAGAGGTACCTACCTTCTTGTAGAGAAACTTGTAAATAGTCTTCTTGATTCCAAGCTTATTTAGGAATTGTGGAATGAACATCTGTAGCATGATGTATATATTACTCATTGAATTTCATCGATAGATAATGTTCCTTGTTAAAACTTTATTAGAAAAAAATCTTGTGGAAAAAGTTCTAGTGAAGGAAAAAGAGTAGACATACCTAGTAATACACATTGAGAGTTGCCTCATTAAAAACCTTACAATAAAAACCAAATGGGACAAAATCTTGGTTAAGGAAAAAAGAGTGCAAGACATATTTACTCCCCCCGATTAAAACATCACTTAGACCTTGTAAATGATGTCTCCAAATTTTATACTTGAATTTTTGTATGTTGATATTGATTGTGTCTTTGTGGATAAACCACATTCATGAAGATCTTGCATCCTTGAGCTTCCGCTATATCATTTACTTGTCCGTTGAATATGTTGAGTTCCATCAATACATCCATGTCAAGCACTTGATTTGTTACATTGTCGGTGTAGATAAATTGCTCATTCAAATTGTTTCTGCAATAGCCAAGTGACAAAGACTTTTACGATAATAAACTTAATTGTCTTATAGAATAACATGACATGACCGTATATTCACTCATGAAACAAATAAATTTCTTTAGATGAAACTCCATATAAATCAAACGATTTCCTGCAATTTCATAATCAATAAACCTTCACTTGATTGGTTAGAATAAATAAAGTTATGTCAATATTTGATTCACTCTAATATTTTCACTGATAAGAGTAATGTTATATTTGCATGCGCATTAATAAAATTATTTTATCATGAATAATAATAGTAGGATACATAAGAGCATTAATTGTACTATGACATGGTACTTTCTAACCATTTTAATGAGTTCGAAGTTGATCTTTATAATATGCGATCTTACAACCATTGAGATATTATGCAATGGAATTGCTTTATAACCTTTTAAAACCTTCACGAATTTTCATATAATATTTACTGTCTAGATAGACATGATAATCATTCACCATGCATATTCAAGTGTTTCATGTATTGTTAGATTGAAATAAACCTCATTACATCCACCTTAGGTGAATACATCTCCATAAAATAATGTCAGGACTTTTGCATAACTTTATTTTCAAATGCACAAGTCTTGGTTTATATTTTATTATTTTACTATCGCACAATAATTCATTTGTACCCACTGACATTATATTTTGGTATATGAACAAAATAAGTCCAGAACATCACTTTTCCAAGTGAATGAAAGTATACTTGAATTGTATTTTCTTGGCCAATTATTTTTCTGTCAACTTTCGACATATTTAATATCAAGTTCCTTATCACCATTTATTATTTTGAGTGCTAAATTATATTAAAGATATCTTTGACAATTATTTATTATCGATTCTAAGTTGACATTACTTATCAAACTCTTCTTATTTTTCTTTATTTTCAGGTACTTGAACCTTTGCCAAGGTTTTATAAAGTGTTATGTCATGTTGCTTTTTCTAAAACAATTGCCTCATTATTATGACTATCTTTATCATTTACTCTTTTTCTTCTTCAATATATTTCATCTTTCGAATCGATTGCGCTTCAGGCGTTCCCATAAATTATATCATTCAAGAGTTTTCCTTTGGAGCATTTATAACTCAATTATAACATAGGGCCAGTGAATGTGTTTGACAATTGATTTAAATTATTTTCTAAAAAGGATACCAATACCAATAATAATTCATTATGTATAACTTATTTTCCACTTACTTATCATTCCTCCCTGTAATGTAAGAGAATCTAACATTGCCCCAACCTTATTTGGGACTCATCTTTGTGCATTGTGTAATGGTGAAGCAATGAAATAATATACCATACATTTAAATTTTTAAATACGAATTATTTGGTTCCTAACCCTGAACCGATTGTGATAGGGTAACCTTGTTGGCATGATATGTACAAGTGTCACTGCACTTTAATAACACATCTCATACCAAGTTTCTTTTAGAGTTTTTGCTCTCATAACCAATGACTTAGCTATAATTGGAGGCATATAATTATGCTTAAACCACTTGGATACATACCAACATATTCTACATAGTTTTATAATTTTAAGTGTGCTCTTGATTTATCAATTCGAGCAAATAACCTTTGCAAAAATCAAATTGCAATGTCACGACCCAAAAACGGACGTGATGACACTCGTCTTATCCCACCAAGACAAGTCAGCCTAACCCAATAATTTTGATAAAATGCAGAAATAAAACCAAAGTCTGATAACGATTACTAATACGAAAACAATTCAACTTAATTCTATTCCTAAGACCTGGTAGTCACGTGCACAAGCCTCTAATGTAAATACTAGAATTGAAATAAAAATACGAGTCTGATATGAAGTTTTCTTTCAAGTAAAAACAAAGTCATAAACTGGAGTAGGAAAGTTCGCTGAGATGACCAGCAGCTACTTCACAATCCTCCACAAGATGCCTCGGAAACGAAGAGAATGGAAGGTATCACAAAAATCCGGGCTCGTAACCTTTAAAAATATGAGAAGCAAGGGGTGAGTACCAAACCACGCGGTACCAAACAAGAAAACCTCTAAACACAAGTTAAGGGAACAAAATACAGGTACTCCTTACACCCTATCTGAACCTCCACACTACAAACAATTCACAGTTTACCAAACACACAACTCAATAACCACACTCTATTAGTTTACATATTCCCTACAACTCAATATTCAACAGTCGCAATTTTCACAGAGAAACACTAACAAGATCAGCAAACCACGTATTCAAGTTCATCAATAAAAAATGTGTAATTCCATGAGATGCAATGTCAAGGATAGTGATGCATGTCTTCCCTAACGATACACACCCGCTGTCTCTCAGTTTGGGACCCATGGGGGACATATCTGTCCATACATCTGTCGCGGTGTACGACACGAACCTCGATAATAGTCACCGTCGCAGCGTACGATACGTCCCTCGAAGTATAATATCCATCGCGGCGTGTGATACGACCCTTGAAATGGTACATTCTCTTGCCACAACCATGTCTTAGATACAGTGGAAATGACATGCTCAAATGAAAATGAGGAGATAACCATTTTGATAACAAAGCACAATTTACAACAAGGAATACAACACAAACAAATAAGCAACAACTCTCCAAGTCATTCTCAACACCACACAAGGAAATACACGAATTTCATACGCTTTACAAGGGTTTAGAAATCCACTTGCCTCAAAAAACCGAACAATCACTCAGTGACTTGAGTTTTCCCCTTTCGTTGAGCTTCCAAACCAATGTAATCTATTCAAGTATATAGTCAGAATTAGATTCCAACACTAACAACACTTATGTTATATAGGTTTAGCTTAGACCAAAAAGCTTATACAAATTTATAATTAACATATAAATTCTCATATTTCCAAATTTCAAGTCTAGGGTTAAGTTTCAAACTCTCTAATATTATAAATCTAATAATTTTTGCATAGTGTAATACCCTGATATTTAATCACATATACTAAAATTTGAATCTTAAAATGATTATCAAATTTAGAGGCGTAATCAACATCCTTAACTATTGAAACTTTACAAAAATTTAGACTCCACCATTAATTTATGTAACTTATCACATGGTATTCATAATTGATTTCATTGGCCAGCAATCTAAGAATAATCACTTAGCATCCTATTTTTCTTTATTTTTTTTCAATCTACAAACACTATAATCCCTAACATAAATCTTTAATTTTTACAACTCCAACATTAACTATGCTACACGGGATCCGTATGCAATCCTATTTCCTCATCCTACATTACTTAATATACTAATTAACCATTACAACAATCACATATTACATACTATTATTCAAAGAACCCACATAAAACAACAATTATTCTCAATTCAATTTAATTTTATAGTTTTAATATGAAAATTTTATCAAAATATCAAAATTCTTACTTGCTAATTCATCTCTCCTAATAATGGATATTACTAATTGGTTGTCATCATTACTAAGTGACAACTAACATAAATGAAAGGAAATTCCACGGAACAATTACCTGAACGAAAATTTGTTGGTTCCTATGCTGGCCGTCGTAGTCTCCTTTCTTGGAATCTATTTTTTTTGTTCTCGTTAATTGATCGCTATGAAAACCCTACTGACTTATTTTAATACGGGTCAAATAGTATAGAGTCTTAAATAAATTATCATTTTAGTCCATTAACTATTGGTTAAGTTAATTATTTACAATTATTAATTAATTAATTAACCCTTACTAAATGAATATTTATCTATAAATACTCCTAATTTAATTAACTCAAGTTAATCGGATATTTAAAATTTTGAGAAAAAAAAGACCTTCTGGGTCATCACATTATCCACCACTAAAAATCATGTTCGTCCTCAAACATAAGTTGAAAGAAAGTACTTGGAGCTTCAAAAAGCTGTGGATATCTAGCACGCATGTCAGACTCTTTCTCCCAAGTTGCCTCCCCCGCAGATCGGTGCTTCCATTGCACTTTCACTGAAGCAATCTCCTTAGTCCTAAGCTTTCGAACCTGCCTATCCAAAATTAGCTATAGGCTCCTTCTCAAATGTCAAGTTTGGACCCAACTCCACGGAGTCAAGTGAAAGCACATGAGATTCATCCGGAATATACTTCCGAAGCATAGAGACATGGAAAACAGGATGAACTGCCGACAAACTAGGTGGCAAGTCCAACTTATAGGCCACCTCTCCCACTCGGCTCAAAATCTCAAAAGGTCCAATGAACCCAGGGCTAAGCTTGGCCTTCTTTCCAAACCTCATCACACCCTTCATGGGTGATACTCGGAGCCAAACATGATCACCCTCCATAAACACTAAGGCTCTAACTCTCCGGTCTGCATAACTCTTCTGTCGACTTTGAGCTGTCAACAGTTTATACTGAATCATATGAACTTGCTCCATAGCATCTCTAAGCAAATCTGTATCCAAAGAGTCCATCTCTGCCGAATCAAACCAACCAATCGGAGATCTATACCTTCTGCCATACACCGCCTCAAATGGGGCCATCTGGATACCAGAGTGATAACTGTTATTGTAGGCAAACTCTGCTAAGGGTAAATATCGATCCCATCTAGCACCAAATCGATCACACACGCTCAAAGCATGTCTTCCAATACCTGAATGGTCCGCTCAGATTGACCATCTATCTGAGGGTGAAATATCGTACTCATATCTAACTGAGTACCCAGACCATGCTGTAATGCCTTCCAGATGTGAGAAGTAAATAGTGAACCTTGATCTGATATGATAGAAACTGGAACTCCATGTAGTCGCACAATCTGACTTAAATATAGCTCGACTAACTTTTCTGCCGTATACTTCACCCGAACTGGAATGAAGTGGGCAGACTTGGTCAGCCTATCAACAACAACCCAAATAGAGTCATAACCACCCACTGTGGTAGGCAAACCCACAACAAAGTCCATAGTAATCCGCTATTCACTTCCAAGTAGGAATAGGCATCCTCTGAGATACACCCCGGGCCGCTGGTGCTCACACTTGACCTGCTAGCAAGTCAAACACCTCGAAACAAAGTTTGAAATATCTCTCTTCATCCCACACCACCAATAATGCTGACTCAAATGATGATACATCTTCGCCTCCCCCGGATGGATGGAATATCGAGAACAATGGGCCTCCTCAAGAATTAATCTAATCAAATCGCCCGTTTTAGGCATAGAAATCTTGCCTCCGATCCTCAAGACGCCATTATAATCAAGGACAGCCTCCTTGGCTTCCCCTCTCAATACTTTGTCTCGAATGAAACATAACTTCTCATCATCAAAGTGGTGCGCACGGATCTGCTCGACTAAAGAAGATCGAGCCTCAATAAAAGCAATCATCCCATCACTCTCTTCTGAAATCTGCAATCGGACAAGATTGTTAGCTAACATCTGAACATCTCTAGACAATGGTCTCTCCTCAATACTAAGAGATGCAAGACTCCCCATGTTATGAGTCTTCCTATGCAAAGCATCGGCCACAACATTGGCCTTCCCCGGATGATACAGAATGGTCACATCATAGTCCTTCAGCAACTCAAGCCATCTCCGCTGCCTCAAGTTTAAATCCCTCTGACTAAATATATACTGAAGACTCTGATGATCAGTGAAGATCTCACAATGCACTCCATACAAATAATGACGCCATAACTTAAGTACAAATACCACAGCCGCCAACTCCAAATCATGAGTAGGGTAGTTCTTCTCATGGGAATTCAATTGCCTAGAAGCATAAGCAATCACTTTCCCCTTCTGCATCAACACACCACCCAATCAAACTCCCAAAGCATCAAAATACACTGTAAAGTCTACACCCTCCTTAGGTAGAGTCAACACAGGAGCTGAAGTCAACAAAGTCTTGAGTTTTTGAAAGCTCTGCTCACACTCATCAGAGCACTGAATATGCACATCCGGTCGATTCAATCTAGTTAATGGAGCTGCAATATTAGAGAAACTCTGATTAAATCATCGATAATAGCCTGCCAATCCCACAAAACTCTGAATCTCAGTAGGTGAAGTAGGTACCGTCCAGCCTCTAACTGCCTCAATTTTGGCCGGATCTACTCTAATACCCTCCTTGGACACCACGTGTCCTAAGAATGCCACAGAAGTAAGCCAGAACTCACAATTTGAGAACTTGGCCTACAATTTCTCTTCTCTCAACCTCTGAAGTACAATACTCAAGTGTCAGACATGGTCCTCCTCAGTCTTGGAGTAAACCAAGATGTCATCGATGAAAACAATCACAAAAGAATCAAGGTATGGTCGAAACAGCCCATTTATCAACTCCATGAATGTTGCATGGGCATTAGTCAATCCGAAGGACATCACTAGGAACTCATAATGCCCATACCGAGTCCGAAAAGTTGTCTTAGGGATATCTAATGCCCTAATCTTCAACTGATGATACCCAGACCTCAAATCAATATTAGAGAACAATGATGCTCCCTATAGCTGATCAAATAAGTCATCAATACACGGAAGAGGATACTTATTCTTCACTGTTACCTTGTTCAACTGTCTGTAATCAATAAACATCCTCATAGTCCCATCCTTCTTCTTCACAAACAATACAGGGGCACCCCAAGGTGATACACTAGGGCGAATAAAATCCTTACTCAATAAATCCTGCAACTGATCATTCAATTCTTTCAACTCTGCTGGGGCCATACGATATGGAGGGATAGAAATAGGCGTAGTGCCCGGCTCCAAATCAATAGCAAAATCGATATCCCTATCGGGAGGAACACCTAGAAGATCAGAAGGAAATACATCGGGAAACTCCTGAACCACGAGAACAGAGTCCATGGGAGGTGGTTCAACGCTAGTATCCCAAATAAAAGCTAAGTAAGACAAACACCGCCTCTCCACCAATCTCTGAGCACGGATAAAAGAGATGACCTTGCTAGGAGTCAACCCTCAGAACACGAGGCATTTCTAAAGTCACTGTCGTAGCATTACAATCAAGCACAACATGATAAGGAGAAACCCAATCCGTACCCAAGATAACATCAAAGTCTACCATCCCCAGAATGATTAAGTCTACCCAAGTGTCATACGCAACGAAAGAAACAAGACAGGATCGATACACTCGATCCACCACTAAGGGATTACCCACGGGTGTAGAAACACAAATAGGTACAGTTATACTATCACATATCATATCAAATTTAGCAACAAATACGTAGACACATAAGAGAATGTAGAACCTGGATCAAACAACACAGACGCAGGTCGATGGCATACTGGGATGATACCTGTAATAACAGCATCAGAGGTCTCGCCTCAGGTCTCCCCGGGAAAGCATAGCAGTGGCCTCCTCGTCCACCTCTAGCCTGGGTGGTACCTCTACCCCCACTGTGCTTTATACTAGAAACTCTATCACGTCTACCTGACTGAACTCCGCCACGACCTCTACCCTGTGGTGCTGGTGGTCTAGTCTGGAATAAAGAATTAGGTCGAGGCCCATCACAACCCTTTTGAGAAGTACACTGTTGCATTAGGTGATCGGGATCTCCACAAGTAAAACAAAATCTCTGACTTGGAAACTTCTGTGTGGACCCTAAAAACCCACTATAATTGCCTCGCCCTGTAGGTCACTGCTGTGAAACGTATGAGCCCTGACCCGGGCTATATGAACCCCTAGATGTCTGGCCACCCTCAAATGTCAGCATAGATGCATGAATAGGTCCCCGCTGCTGAAAAGAACCACTCACTCTCTGTGATCCCCTATCTCCAGATGAGGCACCATGAAACTGACCTGATATATGGGGCCTTTTAGGGTCCCTACACTCCTCTCTCTCCATTGATTCCGCCTCTTTGGTGGCGCTCACAATGGACTGAAAAGAAGCCCCCTCCCTAGATGCCCGAAACACAGCTAACCTAATAGAGAAAGTCAATCCCTTCAAAAATCTGCGGATCCTCTCTGTCTCATTTGGAATAATGGCCAATGCATGCCTAGACAACTGGCAAAAAAATGCGCCTCATACTCTGTAACTGATAAACCATCCTGTCTCAGACTCTCAAACCTCAAGCGACTCTCCTCTCTCACGCTCCAAGGGATAAAACGATCTTGGAATGCACTAGCAAAGTGCTCCCAAGTCACTGGAGGAGATCCAACTGGCAAAACCCTCGAATAAGTCCTCTACCAATCTCTCGCTGGTCCACGAAGCTGGAGTGTAACATATCAAACCCCGTGTGACTCAGCTAATCCAACTACCTCTAGCAACTCTCGGCAGGTAGTTAGAAACTCATGATCATCCTCCTCTTCCCACCCTGTAACTGAGGTGGGTCCATCTTTAGAAATCTCTCATACCTACGCTGCTCATCCTCTATCAGAACAACCACCGGTGCAACTTGACCCCCAACTGCTGGAACAACATCATTCTGAACTGCAGGATCTGCTGGTAGTTGTTCCATCGCATCCTGAACAACTGGAGCTTGTTGCTGCTCTTGGGTCTGAGCCCCATCTCTAGTACGAGAGTCATGTGGTGTAGCGGTCGCACCACCACCCTGAGAAAATCCCTCTACACACTTAACACCCTCAATACTGTATCCCTAAGTAAAGGTGTGACTACAGGCTCTGGAGGAACCTGGTCCTCTCTGCCATCATTCTAAGGTTCTGGAGAGACCTCTCTAGCACGACCTCTCTCTGGTGCTTCTCCACGGCCACGACCTCTGGCTACTGTTGTACCACGAGTATGATCTTTAGCTTGAGCTCTACCCCTACCCCTAGCTGGGGCCTCAACAACTTCCTCGGGAAGTGCCTCCCCTGTACCACCAGTAACATTAGTTCTAGTCCTCGTCATCTGTCAAAAGAGTATACAACAACTCAGTACTAATGAAGGTAACTACGCACGATGAGAAAGAATGAACAAAAGGAAGTTTCCTAGTAATCTTTATAGCCTCTCAGAGATGAGTACAGACGTCTCCGTACTGATCCTTGGGACTCTACGTAGACTCGGCTTGTATACACGTGAGACCTATGAACTTGGGGCTCTGATACAATTTTGTCTTGACCCAAAAACGAACGTGATGGCACTCGTCTTATCCCAACAAGACAAGTCATCCTATCCCAATAATTTTGATAAAATGCAAAAATAAAACCAAAGTCTGATAACGATTACTAATACGGAAACAATTCAACTTAATTCAATTCCCAATACCTGGTAGTCACGTGCACAAGCCTTTAATGTAAATACTAGAATTGAAATAAAAATACGAGTCTAACATGAAGTTGTCTTTCAAGTAAAAACAAAGTCATAAATTGGAGTAGGAAAGTTCACTGAGATGACAAGCAGCTACCTCATAATCCTCCACAAGATGCCTCCGAAACAAAGAGAATGGAGGGTATCACAAAAATCCGGGCTCGTAACCTACAAAAATTTGTAGAAGCAAGGGATGAGTACCAAACCACGCCATACCCAACAAGCAAACCTCTAAACACAAGTTAAGGGAACAAAATACGGGTACTCCTTACACCCTATCTGAACCTCCACAATACAAACAGTTCACAATTTACCAAACACACAACTCAATAACCACACTCTATTAGTTTACATATTCCCAATAATAGCTCAATATTCAACAATCACAATGTTCACAGAGAAACACTAACAAGATCAGCAAACCACATATTCAAGTTCATCAATAATAAAAATGTGTAATGCCATGAGATGCAATGTCAAGGATAGTGATGCATGTCTACCCTAACGATACACACCCGTTGTCTCTTAGTCTGGGACCCATGGGGGACATATATGTCCATGCATCTGTCGCGGCGCACGACACAATCGTCGATAATAGTAACCATCGCGACGCGCGATACGTCCCTCGAAATATAATATCCATCGCGGCGTGCTATACGACTCTTGAAATGGTACATTCTCTTACCACAATCATGTCTTAGATACAGTGAAAATGACATGCTCAAATGAAAATGAGGAGATAACCATTTTGATAACAAAGCACAATTTACAATACGGAATACAACACCAACAAATAAGCAACAACTCTCCAAGTCATTCTCAACACCACACAGGGAAATACACGACTTTCATACGCTTAACAAGGGTTTAGAAATCCACTTGCCTCAAATAAACGAACAATCACTCCGGGACTTGAGTTTTCCCCTTTCGTTGAGCTTCCAAACCAATGCAATCTATTCAAGTATATAGTCAGAATTAGATTCCAACACTAACAACACTTATGTTATATAGGTTTAGCTTAGACCGAAAAGCTTATTCAAATTTATAATTAAGTTTAACATATAAATTCTCATATTTCCAAATTTCAAGTCTAGGGTTAAGTTTCAAACTCTCCAATATTATAATAATAATTTTTGCATAGTGTAATACCCTAATATTTAATCACATATACTAAAATTTGAATCTTAAAATGATTATCAAATTTAGAGGCGTAATCAACATCCTTAACTATTGAAAACTTTACAAAAATTTAGACTCCACCATTAATTTATGTAACTTATCACATGGTATTCATAATTGATTTCATTGGCCAGCATTCACATTAAGAATAATCACTTAGCATCCTCTTTTTTTTTCTTTTTTTTTTCAATTTACAAACACTATAATCCCTAACATAAATCTTTAATTTTAACAACCCCAACGGTAACTATGCTACACGGGGTCCGTATGCAATCCTATTTCCTCATCCTACATTACTTAATATACTAATTAACCATTACAACAATCACATAGTACATACTATTATTCAAAGAACCCACATAAAACAACAATTATTCTTAATTCAATTTAATTTTATAGTTTTAATATGAAAATTTTATCAAAATTATCAAAATTCTTACTTGATAATTCATCTCTCCTAATAATGGATATTACTAATTGGTTGTCATCATTACTAAGTGACAACTAACATAAATGAAAGGAAATTCCAATGGAACAATTACCAGAACAAAAATTTGTTGGTTCCTATGCTGGCCGAGTCTGTTGTGGCACAGTCGTCTGGGTCACCCGTCTACTCAAATAATAAATTCTTTAATGTCTCAATTAGGTTTTTCTTCCATTCATGTAAACAATTGTGACTCCTGTTCAATTGCTAAATCTCATAAATTACCTTTTACTTTATCTGAGAAGCGTACAACTGCACCATTTCAACTTATTCATTCTGACCTGTGGACGGCCCTCGCAACACGCTATGCATCGATTTCCCACTCTCATATTTTTCAATTGTGTGATCGTCTCCACACAATTACCAAAGGCACGAAAACTATGGCGGAGTATTTAGACGAGGTCTCCACCATCATCACAGCCCTCGACACCGTGAACGAAATCATTCCCGAAAAAGATCTCGTCATGTGCGTCGTTCGGGGGCTCCCATCAGCTTACTCCTCCACTAAACAGGCGGTTCGCATCAGTCCAACGCCCGTTGACCTGGCTACTCTCTCCTCGTGGCTAAAAAGTGAAGAAATCAACGTGGATCTGGAGAGCAAACTTCTTCTCCGAGAAGCCGCTGTTATGGAGCCGGCCACCGCCCTCACCGCAAGCCAGAACTATCGCGGGGGGCGTGGTGGCGGCCGGCAGGGGAGCCGCGGCGGCTACGGCAGAAACAGCGGAGGCCGCGGGCGCGGCGGTCGGCAGGGCAGTCGTCCGCCGTACGACGGTCAGCAGCACGGCAGCAACAACAGCCTGCACTCCTTCGGCAGCGGCGGGCAGTCATCTTCCAGCGGCGGGCAGGGCACTTACGAGCGGGATCGTCCAACTTGTCAAATCTGTCAGAAAACAGGACACACCGCTGTTCGTTGCTGGTTTCGGTATGAGGAGAGCCGAAATAGTGATAACCGTGCCAATTATGCATCTCAAGCCGGCCCTTCCTCTGAATGGCTGTTGGATACTGGGGCCAACATGCACGTTACTTCTGATCTATCCAAGCTTAACGCTCCAAATCCATATCATGGCTCCAATGGTATTACTGTTGGCAACGGTGAGTCCCTTAATATTTCTCACACTGGCACGGGTACCATTAAAACCCCCACCGCTATCTTTCACCTAGGTAACCTTACCCACGTCCCTTCTATTAAATCCAATCTCCTTTCAGTTCACCAATTCACAAAAGACAATAATTGCTCACTCTTGTTCACCTCTAATGATTTTCAGATCCTAGACAATACTACCAAGAGGGTGATTTTTCAGGGCCCCTGTGAGCATGGTCTGTACGTTCTTCCTGGCACAAGTTCGTCTGCCCACCCAGTTTCAGAAAGCGTTCCTGTGGCTCCGGTGGCTCTTTCGGCTGATGGCCACAGTCTGTTGTGGCACAGTCGTCTGGGTCACCCGTCTACTCAAATAATAAATTCTTTAATGTCTCAATTAGGTTTTTCTTCCATTCATGTAAACAATTGTGACTCCTGTTCAATTGCTAAATCTCATAAATTACCTTTTACTTTATCTGAGAAGCGTACAACTGCACCTTTTCAACTTATTCATTCTGACCTATGGGGTCCTACTGCTGTTCCTTCATTTGCTGGTTTTCGCTATTATATTTGTTTTGTGGATGATTTTACAAAATACACTTGGTTGTACCCACTAAAACACAAATCACAGGCATACACCACCTTTGTCACTTTTGAAAAAATGGTCAAAACACAATTCAATTCTCATGTTAAACTTTTTCGAAGTGACAATGGAAAGGAATATGTCAATAACATCTTTGGCCAGTTTCTGCAATCCCTGGGAATTATACATCAAACCTCCTGTCCATACACTCCCGAACAGAATGGGGTGGCTGAGCGTAAGCATCGCCATCTCATTGAAACGGTGGTTACTCTTCTACATCAATCTCATCTCCCTGTCTCCTTTTGGGTAGAAGCTCTAGCCACCGCAAACTACCTCATTAACAGAATGCCCAGTCACACTCTCTCCAACAAATCACCCTATCAACTCCTTTACCAAGAACTTCCCAATTATACCAACCTCCGCGTCTTTGGGTGTCTTGCCTACCCTTGGCTACGCCCTCATATTACTCACAAATTACAACCCCGATCCCGTCCTTGTATTTTTTTGGGCTATCATCCTACCTCCAAGGGTTATCGCTGTCTTGACCCACAAACTCATAAAGTCTACATATCTCGTCATGTCAAATTTGTCGAAAATGAGTTTCCCTACGAGTCTATTTCCTCCTCCACAAATACATCATTCATTGGCGTCCTTCCCCTTTTTCCAACATACTCACAGGGTCCCTCACCACCTTCCCCCACACCTCCACCCACTACCCAACCACCCCTCATCACCCCTTCGACCGTCACCCACAATACACCCGCAACCACCACCCACACTCACAACCAACCCGAACCACCCCATACCCACAACATCTCCAGCCCGATCCGTTTTGGGTCCTTCCCGGCCACCCCCGAATCACCACCGCCCGTGCCACCCCCCAATACTCATCCCATGTTAACCCGTGGCAAAGCCGGTATCTTTAAACCCAAAACCTTTCAGGCTACCATACTACCAAATACACCCCTTCCCGATAGTGAACCAACAACCTACTCTGTTGCCTCAAAAAATGCTTATTGGCGTCATGCTATGGATGACGAGTTTAAGGCTTTGACTGATCAGAAAACTTGGGTTCTTGTACCTAAGCCCCATGGGCGGCACCCAGTGGGCTGTAAATGGGTGTACAAAATTAAACACAATGCGGATGGCAGTATTTCCAGGTACAAGGCTCGTTTGGTTGCTAAAGGCTACAATCAGGAGTATGGGCTTGATTACTCCGAGACATTCAGTCCTGTTATTCGGCAGGAAACCATTCGCCTGGTACTGTCACTCGCCGTGCGCAACAATTGGCTCATCAATCAGTTGGATGTTTCCAATGCTTTTCTTCATGGCATGCTTGATGAAACTATCTACATGACGCAACCACCGGGCTATGTTGATCCCCGCTTCCCTCAACATGTTTGCAAACTCCAGAAGTCTCTGTATGGGCTCAAGCAAGCCCCCCGTGCTTGGTACACACGTCTGAAAACGTTCCTCCAGGGACTCGGCTTCACGTGTTGCGTACACGACACGAGTCTGTTTACTCGACATTCAGCACACGGTACAGTCATTCTTCTTGTCTATGTATATGATATCATTAATACAGGCTCTACTGCAACTCTTATTCAGGATGTCACTCGAGCTATGCATACTACATTCAAAATAAAGGACCTTGGCCCGTTACATTATTTTCTGGGAATGGAGGTTTCTCGGACAGGCAGCGGCTTGTTTCTTCATCAGTCAAAATATGCTCGAGATCTGTTGCAGAAAGCTGGACTGGAAAAATGCACCAGTCAACCAACACCGATGGCAGTCTCTTCGTCTACGAATGGAGCCGACACCCCCTTTGCCGATATCACCCACTTCCGCAGCCTCATTGGGGCTCTACAGTATCTGGCCATTACCCGTCCTGACATCCAGTTTGCTGTCAACCGAGTTGCTCAGCGCATGCATCAACCAAGTGAACATGATTACCATTGTCTAAAACGCATTCTCAGGTACATTTTTGGCACTCTTGGTCGTGGTTTACTCATTCGACCCGGGGACTTGGAGCTTCGGGGTTTCTCAGATTCAGATTGGGCGAATGATAAAAATGACAGAAAATCTACATCGGGGTTTCTCGTTTTTTTGGGGCCGAACCTGATCTCCTGGTGTACAAAAAAACAACCCAAGGTCTCTCGGTCCTCGACTGAAGCTGAATACCGCGCCCTTGCTCTTCTTGCTGCTGAGACCATGTGGGTCACATATATTCTTCGCGAACTCCGCGCCACTCACACTGTTCCTGCTCTCTATTGTGACAACAAATCAACCATCTGTGTGGCCAAGAATTCCGTCCTACACACCAGAATGAAGCATGTTGATACCGATTGTCTCTTTGTTCGCGATGAAGTTCAGGCCGGCACCATGACTGTGCAGTATGTACCCACTGAAGAACAACCGGCTGATATTCTCACCAAGCCTCTCCCGAGCCGACAGCACGATTACCTCAGTTCCAAGCTTCCGTTCGCTTCCGCTCAGCTCAGCTTGAGGGGGGATAATAACAGATAGTATTAAATAAATAGTATTAAATAATATTAGTATTTACTGTGTACTAATCCTAGTCCTATTAGGATTAGTACTCCTTAATCCTAGTCCTATTAGGATTAGTACTCCTTCCTATATCTCCTATATATATCTCCCATGTATTCCCTTATTAGGTTAACACTTCAATACAATCAATATTCCTTCAGTAGTCTCCTTTCCAGGAAGCTATTTTTTTTGTTCTCGTTTATTGATCGTTATAATAACCCTACTGACTTATATTAATATGGGTCAAATAGTACAGAGTCTTAAATAAATTATCACTTTAGTCCATTAACTATTGGTTAAGTTAATTATTTATAATTATTCATTAATTAATTAATCCTTACTAAACAAATATTTATCTATAAATACTCCTCAATTAATTAACTCAAGTTAATCGGATATTTGAAATTTTGAGAAAAAAAAATGAACTTTGGGGTCATCACATGCAAGTTGATAGTAAAGCACATGTGACCATAACATAGACGCATCTATATAATAGTAAATGGTCCACTTGGCAGGTGAACGTACCCATATTCCCCTTTTGATACATCTCAAAGATTTCTAGCGATACAATCTAACATTTGTTGGTGCAATAATAAATTTTTCATGAGAACAAACAACACAAGAGAATTCTTGAAGAATTTATTACTTGTTCTATATGTACAACCACATGAATTTTTATTTATTTTCGTATTATATTTGAATCGGGATGGTCATCAATCGGTCATGTCAACTGATATTTATTTTACTAAACTTATAGTTATTTTACATGTGATTCTATCATCATGCCCATATTTAGATACCATAAAGAATATGCAAATATGGGTGGTTTTTCACCTAAATATTTATAACCCACTTTGATTGTACCAGTATGAAGATCTTAAATATTTTCATTTTTAATAGTCTTAAGGTATTTTTATTTTTTGGCTATTTCTTTGAAACTTAAGAAGTATCTATCGAGACTTACCACGATTTCAATATCATGAGCAATTTATTTCTTTAAGTAGTAGCAGATTAGCTCACCAAAGCTCACAATTAACATTGGATACTACCACATATTTCATAACATTGTTTGTGTGTTAAATATCTCCTTCAAGGGGAAATTTATGTCATTATTGTGATGGTCAAAATTATTATAAGCAAAACTTCTTTCTTAATGTACTTTTTTGTAGTCTTCTTTGTTTTCATTCCTCTTTTCTGATTCATCAAACTTGACGTGCATGCTTTCCTCAGCACATACAGTTCTTTTGTTAAATACCCAGTAAGCTTTGCTTGTAGACAAGTACCTAACAAATACTCCCTCATCTCTTCTAGCATCAAACTTGCCTAGGTCATCCTTACCATTATTTAGTACAAAGCATTTGTACCCAAATGACTTAAGATGAACAATTGAGGATTTTCTATCTTCAATAATTCATAGGGAGTTTTCTTGATCCCAAATCTAAGAAGACACCTATTAGTCACATAGCATGTTTTATTAACTATTTCAGCCTAGAAATTAATTGCAAGCCCTAAATCAAACATGGCTCTAGCAATCTCCACCAATGTTCTGTTCTTTCTTTCTATGACTACATTTTTCCTAGGAGTTATTGGAGCTGAAAATTGTGATTGATTCCCTTTTTTTCAAAAAAAAAAACTTCAATTTGAGAGTTCTCGAACTCTGTACCATGATGGGATTTGTTACTGACAATTTGGTAATTTATCTTTAGTTGCATGGCTTTGGCAAATGTGATCAGATTTCCACTGTCTCATCCGTTGTTCTTAGGAACACACCCATGTAAACCTGGAGAAATAATCAACATTAATGGCAATAATATACTTCTTACCTCCTATGCTTTGAATTCTAACAGGTCCACATAAGTCCATGTGAAGAAGCTCCAGAGGTCTGGTTGTGCTGACTCCTTTCTTGGCTTTGAAATTTGACTTAGTTTGTTTGCCTTTTTCACCAGCATCACAAACTTTTTTATTGAAAACTTCAACTTGGACAGTCCATGGACCAGGTCCCTGTGACATGTTTTTTCAACAAAGAGGAACTTACATTACCCAGACGTTGATGCCACAGGTCTGCATCATCAGTTTGAGCACTTAGACAAGAAAGATCATCTCTTTTAGTAAAGTCTAGATCTGCAACTTACATGTTTTTGACTTTTGTAGCAGACATAAACCCCCTTGGTTATACAATTCGTAACCATATATTTGTTAGCCATGAACTTGATTTCATTCCCTTTGTCACAGATTTGAGGATGATCAAAAGATTGTATTTGAGGCCCTCCACATAGTGTACCTTGTTTATCGAATTATCAACAAATTTACCTATCCCGCCAATACCAAGAATACAACCCCTCTTTGCACCACCAAACGACGCACCACCACCTTGGTGTGCTCTCAAATAGAGGAAGTTTAAAGTGTCTCCAGTCATGTGCCCTAATCATCCACTGTCCATGTAACAACATAGACTTCTTCCTCTCTTCTACATAAGAATTACTTATTAGTCCTAGGAACCCACTTCAAACGGAATTCCCAGTAACTATCAAAAGGCTTAAAAAGAAACCTTATTGTGAAAGAGGACAAAGTGTTCTTGCTGAAACGATAGTGAGGACCAAGTTCCTTGCATTCCCCTGTTTCATTACCATAGTGAGTACACAAAAGATTATCAACTACAGACACATATTTGATATGAGTGTTCTAGGGTGGTTCTATAGCTCTTCATACCAACCCCTTATTTCCATTGAATCTTTGATTAGACAAGTAAGAGAGTATCTTGGAGGAGTAAGTCCACTTTAGAAAATGACTTAACTCTTCCTTGACCCTAATTAAATTCTTCCTCAATTGAGAGTTAGTCTCAAGGGAGGCAACTAGCTGAGATTCAAAGATTTTAATTTTTTCTTCCAATTCTTCCTTAAAAATACTAAGATTTTGCTTTCCCACCCTCTGAGGTTCCAATATCCTCCTCAAAAGTCATGTTTCTGGTCTCTAGAATACCTATCGTGACACTCATTTTAGAAACTTAGGGCGCAAGAGTTCAGCTCATTCTCACACAAACTCAAATTTTCATTTAACAATAAGTTTTTAGTGGTTCTTTCATCAACAGAGTCAATAATAAAGGCAACAAGTTTCCTCAAGTTTATAACATGAATAGTATCTAGATCATCTTCAATGTCAAAGAGAGTTACCTCATTTGGATCTTCCTCGTCATCAAATTTTTCCATCAGAGAAAATATGGAGTTAAAATACTTTCATCATCTTAAATGAACATCATTGAGACATATTCATGGATTTCCACATCTTCTTATGACTCACTTGAATCACCTCTCCAGACAACGAAGGCTTTTCTCACCATCTGATAAGCATGAGCCTTTCTCCAAGCATGGTCTGGGACTAGGTCCTTCTTGCAAAGTTTGGTGTCATGATTTTCATGATTTTGACTGGGGTAGTACCTTATAAAGAGACTGGGCTTGCTGCATTTACGTAAAAGATCATTTTCAGTAGTTATTCTGCCGGTAGAAGCTTTCTTTCTAAAACCCCATGCTTCCTTATGATCTTTGAAACATTTTGATGACATAAGCCATTTCAGCCTCCTCCTCAGTCACTTCACGTGAAGATGTTTTCAAAGCTATGGATTTATCCTTCTTTCCTTCCTTCGTAGTTGTGCCCTATTTCTTGTTCAGATCATAGGTCTGAAAATTCCCAATCAGTTTATCCATGGGTAGATTCATTAGATCTTTGGTTTCTGTTATGGCATCTACATTACTTTCCCAATATTTGGGAAGTACTTTGAGCATCTTCTTAACTTTCTTGCTAACATGGATAGGATCGCCGAGGAATCTCAACTCGTTGGTGATAGAGGTGAACCTTGAGTTCATCTCAAAGATGGTTTCACATTCCTTCATAACAAAAGGTTCGTACTGAGTGGTTAACATATCAACCTTGGACTCTTTCACTCGCTAGGTTCCTTCATGGACTGTTTGAAGATAGTCCCAAATCTCTTTGGCAATCTCACACGCAGAGATTCCGTTGTATACATCTGCTCCAATTCCACATATCAGAATTTTTTTTCTTTGTAGTTCTTTTCTATCTTCTTTCTATCAGCCTCATTATAGTCTTTTCTAGTTTTGAAGAAAGTAGTGGGGGGGCTCTCTGTCCTTCACTTCCTTTGTAGGAACGTAAGGTCCATCAAGAATAATGTCCCATAACTCAAAGTCTTGTGTATTGATGTAGTCGTGCATACGATTTTTCCACCACCCATAATATTGCCCATTGAAACGGAGTGGTTGAGTAGAAGACTATCCTTCCACAATGTTCGGTGGGGCGGTCATTCCTTGTTAAACAAAGTGAAAAGTCAAGATCTGATACAACTTGTTGGAACGTATGTGTCCACTAGTATCTATGGGACCAGGTCCTCAACACGGTTGTACTAGAACAAAATAAAGTGCTGAAGTAAAGATTGCACACACAACTTTACGTGGAAACATCCTTGCTCAAGGGAGTAAAATCACGACCTATATCAACAGGACTTTTGAAACTGCTTTCATTTGTCTTCTGAAAGCAAAAACAAATCCAGTTTACAAAAAGAGATTAGCCTACTAATATCCACACTAAGCAATATCACCTATTAAATAGATGAGCCAGAGCAGATACAACACTACTTTCTATATTAATCCTAACTGATTATATTGACTTCAGAAGTAAGACCCTAAGTTACCCTTAACGTAGATCTTACAGTAATTCAGACAAACTTGAAACGTTTCTCTCACAACGAAACGATTCCTACAATGTAAGCACTATTACAAGCAAACAAATTTACAACTGGTACACAAAGCAATAGAAGCATTCTATCAGGTTCCTTGTTGTTTTGAAGCTTGAAAGATTCTCTCTTTGAATGAATGATCCGTCTTGTTGTTTGTTGAAGAATATATACCATGAAGAATTATTACCCGACGTACAAACAACCTCGTCGCTTCTGATTGGTGCAGTACTCTGCAATTTCACCAACTTCCTAACACGGACAATGTTAACACTTGTATAGCATTTTGACACTGGACGAGTATTTATACTCTACAAAAGACCAAGTCTCTGCACTTGTGAGGAGATCATCAAAACAGCCAGAAGCATTTATACTTATCAGAATCCATGGATTCAACAGTAAATATGGTCTTACCTTTCTCAGCTTTCATACTCCCAAGGCAAATTATGCATGTTTCCTGCAACAATACTATAATATAATTTAATACAAAAGAAACACACTAACCGTTTATACCTATTGTTATTATAAGAGACATGTATAGAGTCATATTTAGAAAAGAAAATCTTAGTTATTTATTTTGCTAGATTACACATGTCACCAATAAAAAGTGGAACTGGAGGGACTAGAAGAAACAACCACTGGAGGGGAGCCGCGTCCTCGGGCGCACCATCAACTATTTAAATAGGTATAGGTTATTTTCATCTTTTAATTAATGATTCTTTTATTTCTAAAAAGGTAGTAATAAATTAGTTAACCAAAAATGTATAATATTGATTCAAATTATAATTACTTGAATCAATTAAAATAGTTTGAAAATAATTATGGCAAAAAAAAACTCAAAATAGGGGATATAAATATTATATTGTAAATTGCATAGATATATGAGTCAAATAAAGGAAGATTCCTCAAATATCCTTAAAAGTTGTTTTTCTTGAACTCTGGAAAGTTAATGGTCCTTTTTTAATAAATGAAAGATAATTTTCATTTCAATACTTGGAATTAAAATAAAAGGTATATATATATATATATATATATATATATATA
>NC_028645.1:68461787-68464528 GCF_001406875.1 Solanum pennellii
TATATATATATATATATATATATATATAAAATGATCAATACTAGGGAATGAGATAAGACAAGACAGGGAAGGTTCAAATTATAATTTTTCATAAATATTTTCTAAAATTATGATTTATGTGGGGATGATTTACAACAAACCAATCTATATGTGGGGAGGTGGATTAAAGTCTTTATAATTTTAGGTGGATTTTCTCTGTAATTATCTTGCCCCGCCTCATTTTCTATCTTAAATTAAACTACAAATAAAGGGTACTTAAGTAAGAACAAGAATTAAATTTCACTTAGAACCAACACAATTTTTTGTTTGTTTGTTGCCATCTGCCACTCTTAGTGGTTAAGAAATTTAAATATTGTCGGAAAATAAAAAGGGAAACAGGGATGGAGAATTGTTGACAAAAGAAGGAGAAAATGAAAAATAGTAAAACAAAAAAATAAAAAGAGAAGAGAAATGAAAACGGGCCTTGGATGAACGTGTGGTGGGGTTGGGTAAACGAGATAGACAAAAGAAGGAGAAAATGGAAAATAATAAAAGAAAAAATAAAAAGAGAGGAGAAATGAAAATAGACCTTGGTTGAACGGGTGGTGGGGCTGGTTAAACGAGACAAGGAGGACGACGACGAAAGAATGGCAGATGATTTAGAATGGTGTGTATCATTATGGTAATCGTTATCCGTACAATTAAGTGAGAGTGCCTTCTTTAGTTTGTGTCAGACCAACAATATCTTTTTCTTTTTCTTCGGAGAATGATGAGAAGCAGAGAGTGAAAGAGTGCACATCAATGATTTTTTGTGAAATATAATGTCAATGGATTCTGTATTTATAGTGAGAAGTGGAATTTTGTGATAAATACAAAAAGGATTGAGGTAAATTTAGAGATAATTTAACAATAATTTAAGTTATGCGCGAATTTCAAAAATTTGTTGTTGTGTCATTGAGGTGAATAATCTAAGGAAGAGCTTTCAAAAAATTAATTTATATATTTCTTATGTAAAAGTTTAGGAGTTCACATTTATAAAATCCTTGGTATTCAATTATTAATAAAAACTAGCAAGAAATTATTTTACAATATTTGAAGGAAAAATTTCCAAAGTCATATTTGTTTGTTGGTTAGTAGTGAACTCATCATTTACTTATTTGAAAAGGAAATATATAAATAACTCGCTAAAGTTAAGTTATATTATTATTAATAGAATGGTATATTCATAATTTTAATTTATCAATCCAGACTACAATTATTTTTCTTACAAGATCTTATACAGATTATTTTACATACTAGTCTTGTGCATGTGTGTTGACAGTGTATGTGTGTGTATATATATATATACACACACTTGAACATGTATGTTGCCCATGTATCCCATACTTGATCAAAACTTGGTGGATTTCCTCCGCAACTATCCCCCTCCCCCTCCCCCTCCCGCTTCCCCCTAATTTCTTATCTTAATCAAAACTACAAATAAACGGTACATAAGTAAGAACAGGAACTAAATTCTACTTAGAACCAACAAAAATTTTTGTTGGTTTGTTGCCATCTACCACTCTTGGTGGTAAAACAATTTAAATATTGCCTGAAAGTAAAACGGAAAACATGGATTGAGAATTTTAGACCATAAAAAAAGGAAAAAATGTAAAATAGTAAAACAAACAATAAAAAGGATGGAAAATGAAAACGAACCTTGGATGAGTATGTGTAGTGGGGTTGGTAAACGACATAAGGAGGACAACGATGAAGAAATAGCAGGTGATTTGGAATGGTGTGTCTCACTCTGGGAAATCATGTTATGATCTTACGCTTAAGTGAGAGCGACTTCTTAAGTTTATGCAAGATCATCGATTTTTTTTATTTTTTTTTCAAAGAAAGGATGAGAAGAAAAGAGAGAAAGAGTGCAAATGAATGGTTTTTTTGTAAAAATTCAATGCCAATGGGTTTTGTATATATAGTAAAAAATGGAGTCTGGTGATAAATACATATAGGATTCAGTTATTTTAGAGATAATTTAACATTAATTTAAATAGGCATAATACATATATTGGATCCTAAACTTGACTTCAAATTTTAACTTTGACTTCAAACTTTCATAATGCACAAATAGGCACTTTAACTATCCTATCTTTCAATAAATAAACACGCGATTTTTGGAGCCAAAGTGCGTGAAATGCAAACACTCCCACGTGTATTAGTGAGCCAATCAAAAGTTGTCAACTAATTAAACATTTTACACGTCTTTTTCTAAAAATAATATTTTACACGTCATTTTGAAACTAAAAAACTATAAAAGAGATTCATTAAGGGTAGAATTGTTATTTCAGCCTTTTTTTACCGTTGTGGGCCTCGAAAATTACCCCTCACTCGCGCAGAATGCGTGCATTTCATGCATTTTGCCATGTAGGAATCGCGTGTTTATTTATTGAAAGATAGGATAGTTAAAGTGTCTATTTGTGCACTATGAAAGTTTGAGGTCAAAGTTGAAATTTGAGGCCAAGTTTAGGGTCCAATATATGTATTATGCCATTTAAACAATGCACGAATATCAAAAATTTATTATAATGTTATTGAGGTCAATAATATAAAGAAGAGCTTTCAAAATGTTCATTAATTTTCTTCTTTTGTAAAAATTTAAGAGATCATAAATATAAAATCCTTGGTATCCAATTATTAGTAAAAACTAGCAAGAAATTATTTTACGATATTAAAACTAGACATACCCTGAGTTTTATATATATATATATATATATATA
>NC_028645.1:68465170-68474466 GCF_001406875.1 Solanum pennellii
TATGTATATATATATATATATATATATATGTATATATATATATATACTTGAAAATGTATGTTGCTAATGTATCCCATACTAAATCAAAACTTAGGTGGATTTTCACTGAAACCATCCTGCCCCGCCTCGTTTGTCATCTTACTCAAAAGTACAAATAAAGGGTACTTGAGTAAGAACAAGAATTAAATTTCACTTCAAACCAACGCAATTTTTTGTTGGTTTGTTGACATCTGCCACTCTTAAAGATGAAGCAATTTAAATATTTTATAAAAGTAAAAAGGAAAACAAGGATGGAGAATTTTAGACCAAAAAAAGGGGAAAACGTAAAATTAAACAAAAAATAAAAGGAAGGAGAAATGAAAATGAACCTTGGATGAGTATGTGCGGTGAGGATGGTAAATGACACAAGGAGGACGACGACGAAGGATAGCAGATGATTTGGAATGGTGTGTCTCATTCTGGGACTTGTTATTCTTACGCTTAAGTAAGAGCGCCTTCTTCAGTTTGTGTCAGACCATCTATATTTCTTTTTTTTTTCCTTCAGAGAATGATGAGAAGCAAGGAGAGAAAGAGTATAAATGAATGGTTCTTTTTGTGAAATTCAATGCCAATGGGTTCTCATTATATAGTAAGGAGTGGAGTCTGATGATAAATACATATCGGATTGAGTAATTTAAGAATAATTTCACATTTACTTAAATAATGCACAAATATAAAAAATTTGTTATAGTGTCATTGAGGTCAATAATATAAAGAATGTCTTTCAAAAACTCAATTAATTTTTTTCTTTTGTAAAAATGTAAGAGTTCATAAATACAAAATCCTTGGTATTCAATTTTTAATAAAAACTAGCAAGAAATTATTTTACGATATTCAAACCAAACATTCCCTGAGTTATATGTCTTGTTTGGTAAGTGGTTAATTCATTATTTACTTATTTGAAAAGAAAAAAGAAAATCACTCTCTAAACTTAAGTTATATTATTATTGATAGAATGGTATATTCATAATTTTAATTTATGAATTTAAACTATAATTATTTTGCTTACAAGATTTTACTTATATAGATTGTTTTACATACTAGTTCTGGGCACGTGCGTTGCACGTGTGTCCCACGCAAAATTGTGTGGAGTTGTTACAACGATATATATATATACCTAAAAATGTATGTTGCTCATGTATCCCTTAATAAATCAAAATTTAGGTGAATTTTCTCCGTAACTATCCCGCCTCTCCTCATTTGTCATCGTAATCAAAACTTCAAATAAATGGTACTTAAGTAAGAACAAGAATTAAATTTCTCTTAGAACAAATGCAAGTTTTTGTTTGTTTTTTTCCATCTGCCACGAAGCAATTTAAATATTGTCAGAAAGTTAAACGGGAAACAGGGATGGAGAATTTTAGACAAAAGAAAGGAACAAACATAAAATAGTAAGAGAAAAGAAATGAAAGAATGTAAACGAACCTTGGATGAGTATGTGTGGTGTGTTTGGTAAACGACACAAGGAGGCAGCGACGAAGGAATAACAGGTGATTTTTAATGGTGTGTCTCAATCTGGGAAATGTTATTTTTACGCTTAAGTGAGAGTGTCTTCTTCAATTTATGTCAGACCATCAATTGTTTTTTCTTGGGAGAAAGATGAGAAGCAAAGAGAGAAAGAGTGCAAATAAATTATTTTTTTTTTGTGAAATTCAATGTCAATATGTTTTGTATATATAGTAAGAAGTTGAGTCTTGTTATAAATACATATAAGATTGAGTAATTTTATAGATAATTTAACATTATTTAAAATAATGCACGAATTTTAAAAAATTATTACAGTGTCATTAAGGTCAATAATATAAAGAAAGCCTTTTTAAAAATTAATTAATTTTTCTCTTTGTAAAAATTTAAGAGTTCATAAATATAAAATTCTTGGTATTCAATTATAAATAAAAACTAGTAAGCAATTATTTTACGATATTTAAACCAAACATTACCTGAGTTATGTGTGTTGGTTGGTAAGTAGTTAATTCCTTATTTATTTATTTGAAAAGAAAAAAGATAATAACTCGCTAAAGTTAAGTTATATTATTATTGATAGAATGATATATTCATAATTATAATTTATCAGTTTAAACTATAATTATTTTGCTTACTCGCTAAAGTTACCATTCTTGCCACACAATTTAAAAATAATTATATTTTAAATTGATAAATTATAATTATGAATATATCATTCTATCAATAATAATATAACTTAACTTTAGCGAGTTATTATCTTTTTTCTTTTCAAATAAATGAATAATGAATTAACTACTTACCAACCAATACACATAACTCAGGTAATGTTTGGTTTAAATATCGTAAAATAATTGCTTACTAGTTTTTATTTATAATTGAATACCAAGAATTTTATATTTATGAACTCTTAAATTTTTACAAAGAGAAAAATTAATTATTTTTTAAAAAGTCTTTCTTTATATTATTGACCTCAATGACACTGTAATAATTTTTTAAAATTCGTGCATTATTTTAAATAATGTTAAATTATCTATAAAATTACTCAATCTTATAATTTTACGATATATAGACCAAACATTACCTGAGTTATGTGTGTTGGTTGGTAAGTAGTTAATTCATTATTTATTTATTTGAAAAGAAAAAAGATAATAACTCGCTAAAGTTAAGTTATATTATTATTGATAGAATGATATATTCATAATTATAATTTATCAATTTAAACTATAATTATTTTGCTTACAAGATTTTAATTATATAAATTATTTTACATACTAGTCGTAGGCACGTGCGNTATATATATATATATATATATATGTGTGTGTGTGTGTGTGTGTGTATGTATGTATGTATGTATATACTTGAACATGTATGCAACTCATATATCTCTTACTAAATAAAAACATAGGTGAATTTTTTCCGCAACTATCCCGTCCCGCCTCATTTGTCATTTTAATCAAAACTAAAAATAAAGAATACTTAAATAAGAACAAGAATTAAATTTCACTTAGAAGCAATACAATTTTTTGTTGGTTTGTTGCCATTTGCCACTCTTAGTGGTGAAGAAATTTAAATATTGTTGGAAAGTAAAATGGAAACAAAGATGCAGAATTTTAGACCAAAAAAGGAAAAAACATAAAATAGTTTTTTTAAAAAAAAAGGAAGGAGAAATGAAAACAACCTAGGATGAATATGTGTGGCAAGAATGGTAAACGACACAAGGAGGACAACGATAAAGGAATAGCAGGTGATTTAGAATGGTGTGTCTCATTCCGGGAATTGTTATTCTTACGCTTAAGTGAGAGAGCCTTCTTCAGTTTGTGCCAGACCATCAATATTCTTTTTCTTTTTCTTCGGAGAAAGATGAGAAGCAAAGAGAAAAAGAATGCAAACTAATGATTTTTTTTGTGAAATTCAATGTCAATGGGTTCTTTACATATAGTAAGAAGTGGAGTCTGGTGAAAAATACATGTAGGATCGAGTAATTTAGAGATAACTTAACATTAATTTAAGTATGCACAAATATCAAAAAATTATTACAGTGTCATTGAGGTCGATAATATGAAGAAGGGCTTTCAAAAAATTATTTTTTTTTCTTTTGTAAAAAATTAGGAGTTCATATATATAAAATTCTTGATATTCAATTATTAATAAAAACTAGTAAGAACCTATTTTACGATATTTAAGCCAAACATGCCTTGAGAGATGTGTTGGTTGGTAAGTCATTAATTCACTACTTTCTTATTTGAAAAGAGAAAAGGGAATAACTCGCTAAATTAAGTTATATTATTATTGATAGAATAGTATGTTCGTAATTTTAATTTATCAATTTTAAATATAATTATTTTGCTTACAAGGTTTTTATTATATAGATTATTTTACATACTAGTCCTGGGCACGTGCATCACGTGTGTCCCATGTTAAATTTCGTGGAGTTGTTATAACGATATATATATACTTGAAAATTTATGTTGCTCATGTATCCCATACTAAATCAAAACATTGGTGGATTTTCAGCGCAACTATCCTGCCCGCCTCATTTGTCATCTTAATCAAAAGTACAAATAAAGGGTGCTTGAGTAAAAACAAGAGTTAAATTTCACTTCTAACCAACACAATTTTTTGTTGGTTTGTTGACATCTGTCACTCTTAAAGATGAAGCAATTTAAATATTGTCTAGAAGTAAAATGAGAAACAAGGATGGAGAATTTTAGACCAAAAAAGGGGAAAACGTAAAATAGTAAAACAAAAAATAAAAAGGATAGAGAAATGAAAACGAACCTTGGATGAGTATGTGTGGTGAGGCTGGTAAACGACACAAGGAGGACGGCGTCGAAGGATAGAAGATGATTTGGAATGGTGTGTCTCATTCTGGGAATTGTTATTCTTACGCTTAAGTAAGAGCACCTTCTTCAGTTTGTGCCAGCCCTTCAATATTTCTTTCTTTTCCTTCGTAGAAAGATGAGAAGCAAAGAGAGAAAGAGTGTAAATGAATGATTCTTTTGTGAAATTCAATGTCAATGGGTTCTTTTTATATAGTAAGAAGTGGAGTCTGATGATAAATAAATATAGGATTGAGTAATTTAAGAGATAATTTCACATTAACATACATAATGCACAAATATAAAAAAAATTATTATAGTGTCATTGAGGTCAATAATATAAAGAAAGACTTTCAAAAATCAATTAATTTTTTTCTTTTGTAAAAATATAAGAGCTCATAAATACAAAATCCTTGGTATTCAATTATTAATAAAAACTAGCAAGAAATAATTTTATGATATTAAAATCAAACATTACTTGAGTTTTATGTCTTGTTTGGTAAGTGGTTAATTCATTATTTACTTATTTGAGAAGAAAAAAGATAATAACTCACTAAAGTTAGGTTATATTATTATTGATAGAATGGTATATTCAAAATTTTAATTTATGAATTTAAACTATAATTATTTTGCTTACGAGATTTTACTTATATAGATTGTTTTACATACTAATCCTGGGCACATGCGTTGCACGTGTGTCCCACGCAAAATTGTGTGGAGTTGTTATAACGATATATATCTATATATATACTATAAAATGTATGTTGCTCTTGTATCCCTTAATAAATCAAAACTTAGGTGAATTTTTTCCGCAACTATCCCGTCGCTCCTCTTTTGTCATCGATATCAAAACTACAAATAAATGGTACTTAAGTAAGAACAAGAAATAAATTTCGCTTAGTACCAATACAATTTTTCGTTTGTTAGTAACCATTTGCCACGAAGCAACTTAAATATTTTTGGAAAGTAAAACGGGAAACATGGAGGAATAATTTTAGACCAAAGAAAGGAACAAACATTAAATAGTAAAAGAAAAATAAAAAGGAAAGAGAAATGTAAACGAACCTTGGATGAGTATGTGTGGTATAGTTGGTAAGCGACACAAGGAGGACGACGATGAAGGAATACCAGGTGATTGTAATGGTGTGTCTCAATCTGGGAATTGTTATTTTTACGCTTAAGTGAGAGCCCCTTCTTCAATTTGTGCAAGACCATCAATTTTTTTTTCTTCAGAGAAAGATGAGAAGCAAAGAAAGAAAGAGTGCAATTGAATGATTTTTTGATGAAATTCAATACCAATGTGTTTTTATATATAGTAAGAAGTTGAGTCTTGCTATAAATACATATAGGATTGAGTAATTTTATAGATAATTTAACATTATTTAAAATAATACACGAATTTTAAAAATTTATTACAATATCATTGAGGTCAATAATATAAAGAAAGACTTTTTAAAAATTAATTAATTTTTTCTTTTGTAAAAATTTAAGAGTTCATAAATATAAAATTCTTGGTATTCAATTATAAATAAAAACAAGCAAGAAATTATTTTACAATATTTAAACCAAACATTCCCTGAGTTATGTGTGTTGGTAGGTAAGTAGTTAATTCATTATTTACTTATTTGAAAAGAAAAAAGATAATAACTCGCTAAAGTTAAGTTATATTATGATTGATAGAATGGTATATTTATAATTTTAATTTATCAATTATATATATATATAGACACACACACCTGAACATGTATGTTGCCGATGTTTTCCATACTTAATGAGTAAAAGACGTTTGAAAAAATTATAATAAGTGTGTGATAAGTTGCACAAAAATTGAAGAGAAATATATAAGTTAAAACCAATAACTTCAATCATTCAATTCCTATAATATATCACATATTGAATTTGGTAAAAGATTCTTTTATTGAATATGTCATAACTCATAATTTAAATTTCAAATGTGATTTCAAAGTATTCTTGTCTTTGTTTTGTTGTATATGTAGGAAGAATTAATGAGAAATGGAGGGAAGATGAAAAAAGAGGAACTTGAAAAGTTGGAAACTTGAAGATTTGGGAACTTGAAAAATCCTCTTATACGTTGATGAAAAGATATTTGTCCCTCATTAGCGGTGGAAAGAAAATAGAAGAGTTAAAATATAGAAACACTCCTATTAATTGTTAAAAGGATTGGAAAGAGAGACCCCCCTCGCGCCGTCGCCATCGTCGGTCGGCTCGGCTTCAGCTTTGAAAAATGATCGAGAAATTATTTTTTGGACAAAGTTTTTTTAATTGTTTGATTAATTTTTTATTTAATTAATTAAATTAAATTAAATGACCAAAATATTTTCAATTAATTAGCTGATAACAGTAAAGTTTTCAATTATTTAGTTGAGATTAACCGAAACTTTTTAACTTTTTAGTTGAACAATCCGACCCAACTCGGATTCTCGCGACCCATTGTATTTAAATCTTTCCCCGTTTTATTTGAATTTCCCATCATTTGGAAATGTATGTTCTGAAAGGTTGCAACTTTTCGAAACAGGTAGGGATGTTTGAAAGGTTGAAAACTTTCATTAATGGTCTTGTGGATTATGAAAGGGTTGCAACCTTTCCAAACTTGTTCCTCTTTCCTATAAGTACCATTTATTCTTCAGAATTTTTCCTTACGAATTTTCCTTATTTCTTCTTCTTCTTCTACACAAAAATTTTCTTCATGTACTTTAGTGCTGTTGAGTGGTTCGCTCACACCATTTGGTATCTATACATTGGTGATTGAGATCATTTTATCGAGGGAGGATATATTGCAAATCAAACCGCGGATACTAGAGGGGAATAATTTCCTTAAAGGGACACTGTGAATTCAATGGACTTGATTTTTTTCTGTTCAAATTTTCCAGATTCTGGTATGTTACAAATTTTAGTTTTTCTGAATTAATTTCTGTTCATCTTTCGTATGATTCAATAAACTTCGGTTACTTCGTGTTTATGCAAAGTTTTGTCAGACTCAATAATTCTATTTTTTCAAACATAGATTGGAAACAATCTTAAAGAAATTATTTTTTATTTTAATCTGTGTTTCTGGGAGAGACAAAAAAAACATTTTTGGTTTTATACTCCTTTAAGTCTACAATTTGAAATTATTGCTTACTAAGACTGTATCTACTTTTGCCAATGTTTACAATGGTTGTTGCTGTGCAAATCAGAACTATTGTACCAAGCAAAGAAACCGGGTAAATTCTGTGGTGTGAATTTCAAAGGATGGCAGGAAAGGGTATTTTTCTTGGTTACCACTCTTGGTCTACAAAAATTTACCAGCGAAGAAACTTCAGTTCCTGCTGCTGAAATGCCTGACTGAGAAAAATTCATGATTATTGAAGCATGGAAACATGCAGACTTCCTATGTAAGAGTTATATTTTGAGTTCTTTAGAGGATTACTTATATTATGTCTATACTTAAATAACAAGTTCAAAAGAGTTGTGAAATGCACTTGAGAAGAAATATAAGACAGAAAATGCATGCTTGAAAAATTTGTGTTGCAAAGTTTTTAGACTATAAAATGGTAGATAGTAAAATTGTTGGATCATAAGTGCATGAACTTCAACTTATTTTCCATGATTTGATTGCTGAAGATATGGTAGTAAATGAAGCTTTCAAGTGGATGTAATGATCGAGTAGTTACCTCCTTCATGGAACGACTTCAAGAATTATCTAAAGCACAAGCGTAAGGAAATGAAGCTTGAAGATCTTGTCAATCGGCTCAAGATTGAGGAAGATAATAAAACAACCGAAAAGAAGTCTCGTAAGAGTTCGACAACAATTGGAGTTAATATTGTTTAAGAAGCTCCTACCAAAGTCAAAAAGAGAAAGAAGTCCAACGGATAGAAGTCAGAACGGACCAAAAGAAATTCAAGGGAAACTGTTACAATTGTGGTAAGGCTGGTCATAAGTCTTCTGACTGTCGTGCTCCAAGAGAGGACAAAGAAAAAGAAAACAGAAAAGACAAAGTCAAGCAAACATCGTGGAAGAGATGGAAGATGCAGATGACTTGTGTGCAATGATCTCGGAGTGTAATTTAGTTGGAAATCCCAAGGAGTGGTTTCTCGACTCAGGTGACACTGAACATATTTTCTTTGTGAAAGAAGCCTTTGCAACGTACACTCCTGTTGAGTATGATGAAGATTTGCTCATGGGAAACACAACAACAACAAGGATAGCAGGAACTGGAAAAATAATGTTGAAAATGTCATCCGACAAGGTGTTGACTTTGAACAATGTTCTGCATGTCCCTACTATTAGGAAAAATTTAGTTTCTGCTGCACTACTCGTTAAGAACGGGTTTAAGTGTATCCTAGTTAGTGATAAAACTGTAATAAGTAAGAATGAAATGTTTATTGGAAAGAGTTACCTCAATGAGGGTCTTTTCAAATTGAATGTAATGGCTTATGACAGTATTAATAAAAATTATTCTTCTGTTTACTTATTGTAACGACCTGTTTAGTCGTTTTGAGCAGCAGATTTTATTTCTGGAAAATTGGCTGAGGAAACGGACCCCACGACGGAACGTCACAGGCACGACGGACCGTCGCAGGGTCTCGTTTCAGCATACTTAGAAATTCTGAAATTGGGTACTGAAAATCGACTCTCTGTAATCTGTGACGGACCTGCAGGACGTGCCGTCACATCCACGACGAGCCGTCGTAAGCTCCCGTTGCAAAACACTTCAACTCTTGAGAAATTGGTACGGGAAACGAGTCTCTGACCGTCAGGACGGAGGTGCAGGACGGACCGTCACAGGTGTGACGGGCCGTCACAGTCCACTTGGATTTTAGGAGGTTGCGACGACCTGCGTGACGGACCGTCGCAGGCATGACGGGCCGTCACAGGTTGCGCAAATCCCAGGCAGAATCGGATTTCTTTACACGTTTTAAGGGAAGTTTTGGACTATTCTTTCCTTAATTATAAAGTTAGAGGGTTAATAT
>NC_028645.1:68482595-68519369 GCF_001406875.1 Solanum pennellii
GTTCTTGTGATGATGACTTCCAGATTTTGGGGAATTAATAGATGTTGATTTGTTTTATTTAATGAGTTTAAGTCTTCCGCATTATTTTCTGTTGATATATGTTAAAATGATAAGGGTTAGATTGGTTGGTTCGCTCACATAGGAGGGAAATTGTGGGTGCCAGTCGCGGCCCCGGTTTTGGGTCGTGACACTTATTGGAGTCAAATGATTTATGGCATGCCTGTTTGGGACATTTAAATTACAAAGCCTTGCGAAAATTGATTAATCTAGAAGTATTGCGATGAATCAAAATGCAAAATTTGTGTGGAAAGTGTGTTTGTTAAACATCCTTATAAGTAAGTCTGTTGAAAGAAATTCCAAAACTTTAGACTGAATTCACACAGATATATGCGATATGAAGTTAACACCATCTCGTAGTGGAAAATTTTTTTTATAACTTTTATTGATGACTGCACTCGATTTTGTTATGTGTATTTGCTTAATAGCAAGGATGAAGCAATTGATGCATATAAAAAATACAAAAATGAAGTTGAGAACCAATTGAATCTAAATATAAAAATGATTCGGAGTGATAGGGTGGAGAATATGAATCTTCTTTTGCAGAGATATGTTTGGAATATGGTATTATTTATCAAACTACTGCACCTTATACACCACAGTCAAATGGTTTGGCGGAACGGAAGAACATAACATCAAAGGAAATGATGAATGCTTTAATGATCAATTGTGGTTCACTAAGAAACCTTTGGGGGGAAGCCATCCTTACGGCTAATAAGATACTCAATAGGGTACCTCATCGAAAAACACAACCAATTCCATATGAATTGTGGAAAGGAAGGAAACCCAACTTGAAATATTTAAAAGTGTGGGGGTGTTTAGCCAAGGTAGAGATTCTTTTACCGAAGAGGGTTAAAATTGGACCTAGAACAGTAGAATGTGTATTTATTGGGTATGCTGTGAATAATAAGGCCGTCGATTTTTTGTTGGAAAACGAAGCATTTCAAGAAAACAGAGAGATACAAATGCAATCAACACAAAGAATAAAGAAAGGAACATACATCATAGACTGCGAACAGAGAACCAAGCAAACAAAGAATTTAAACGATAATGCAGAATTTTTTGAAAATATTTATTCGTATAAAACTGAATGTGAGTCAACAAGTGAAAGACCTAAACGACCACGATAAGAATCAATGGAAAATATTCTAACTAGTGAAGATCCTAGGCGTAGTACTCGCCAACGGAAACCTGCTTTTTTGGACCAGATTTTGTAGCACTATTGCTTGAAAATGAGCCTCAAACCTTTAAAGCAGCTATGTCTTAGTCTGAGTCAACTTATTGGAAAAAAGCAGTCAATAGTGAGATTGAATCAATTTTAAGTAATCACACTTGGGAAATGGTTGATCTTTCTCCAGGTAATAAACCTTTAGGATCAAAATGGATCTTTAAAAGGAAATGAAACCTGATGTGACTATTAACAAATATAAGGCTAGATTGGTAGTCAAAGGGTACAGACAAAAGGAAGGTCTGGACCACTTTGACACATACTCTCCTGTAACAAGGATAACATCAATTAGGATGTTAATAGCACTAGCAGTTGTGCATAATCTTAAAATCCACCAAATGGATGTAAAAACAGCCTTCTTAGATGGAGAGTTGGAGGAAGAATTTACATGGAATAACCCGAAGGGTTTGTAGTTCCTGGTAAAGAAAAGAAAGTGTGCAGAGTTGTAAAGTCACTTTATGGACTCAAGCAAGCACCCAAACAACGGCATACTAAATTTGACTAAACAATGTTGGCAAATGGATTCAAGATTAACTAATGTGATAAATTTGTTTACATTAAAAATGTTATGAATCATGAAATCATTGTTTGTTTGTATGTTGATGACATGTTGATAATGAGTAAAGACATTGACGATATAAATGCTACTAAGCGCATGCTATCCAGCAAGTTTGATATGAAGGACTTGGGAGTGGCTGATTTGATTTTAGGGGTCAGGATTATCAAAACTCCCCAGGGACTAGCATTATCTCAATCTCATTATATTGAAAGAATATTGGATAAGTTCAAGTACTTGAATTTCAATGTTGTCAAAACTCCAATTGATTTAAGCTGTACATTTAAAAGAATGAAGGCCAAAGTGACTCTCCATTGGAATATGCCAGAGTATTGGGAAGTTTGATGTATATTATGAATTGTACGCGACTAGATATAGCATGTGATATTAGTAAACTTAGTCGGTTCACTAGTAATCCGAATCAAACTCACTGGATAATAATGAAAAGTGTGTTGGGTTATCTAAAATATACACAACATTATGCTTTGCAATATAATAAATATCCTGCTGTGATTGAAGGATAAAGTGATACAAGTTGGATTACCAGGTCAAATGATGTAAAATACATAAGTGGTTATGTGTTCATAGTTGGTGGAGGAGCAGTCTCTTGGAAATTGTCCAAACAGACATGTATTGCTCACTCCACAATGGAATCTGATTCATTGCTTTGGATAAGGCTGGTGAAGAAGTTGAATGGCTCCAAAATTTCCTAGAAGACAACCCATTTTGGCCCAAACATGTTGGACCTATTTGCATACATTGCGATAGTCAAGCAGCAATAGGTAGGGCAGGGAGCGTTATGTACAACGGGAAGTCTCGTCATATACGACGGAGACATAACACCGTAAGACAATTGTTCTCTAGTGGAATAATCACAATTGACTATGTAAAGTCAAGCGATAATGTGTCAGATCTACTAACGAAAGGCCTAGTGAGAGAGGCAGTTGAAAGATCATCTAAGGGAATGGGTTTACGGCTTAGGACAAGTCAGCATGATGGTAACTCTATCTAGTAGACTGGAGATCCCAAGAGCTAGATTCAAGGAGAAAAACAAAGTTGTGGCTGATGGTTCAACATTGTCAATTAACTCAATCCATTCTGATGATGAAGACAATGTTCAGGAACAAGGTTAAGACTTTAAGGCTTGTTAATAAGGTAATAAAGCTTAAAGTTTTTAATGATTTGCTAAGTTTGGTAGATTTGACCAAATAGTGTATCTATGAGATGACACAGTTAGAAATTACTTATGTGAGTGTGAAGTGGAAGCCACTTCAAGGAGAATTTTATGTCAAAAGTCTATTCTCTATACACTCATGAAACCAGGAGGTGTTCATGGCTGAAACGAACACAATTGTAAGAACCATAAACAGTAAAGGGTTAATTGTGTGACATATGGTTGTCTAGGTGTACACCAAAGCTCGACGGTTTAAAGATATCATATCTACCGATTGACCGAGTATACCCGACATATGTTCACTATGCAAAGTCCAAGGGGAAACCTACTTATCCAGATGCAATTAATCCTTGCCTGTAAAGTACAAAACTGTTCGTGCATTCCTATGTTATAACCATTCCCCATCAATGTGGCGAATTGTTGGGTATGTTGCAATAATTAATGGGAAACAGAGGGAAAAAAGAGGAACTTGTAAAGTTGAGAACTTGAAAAGTTGGGAACTTGAAAAATCATCTTATGCTTTAATGCAAAAAGGCATTTATTCCTCATTGGTGGTGGAAAGCAAAATAGGAGATTTTAAATATAGAAAAACTCCTATTAATTGTTAAAAGGGTTGTAAAAAGGGAACCCCCCCCCCTCGCGCCGTTGTCGTCGTCGGCACTCGGCTCGGCTACGGCTTCGACTTCGGCTTCACTTTGGCAAATGATCGAGAGATTATTTTTTTGAAAAATTTTGTTTTAATTGTTTAGTTATTGATTTAATCAATTAATTTAAAAGGCCAAAAATGTTTTAAATTAATTAGTTGACGTTTTAAGTTAAAATATTTAACTGAAACGTTTCAATTGTTTAGTTGATTAAGCCGACCCGACTCAGATCCGCATGCGACCCGTTTTAGTTGAACTTTCCCATTTTATTTAAAATTCCCACTATGACTGTTCTGAAAGGTTGCAACTTTCAGGAACAGTCAGTACCATTTGAAAGTTGCAAACTTTCATTAAAGGTCGTATGGATTCTAAAAGGGTTGCAACCTTTCAGATCCTATTCTTCTTGCCTATAAAATACCATTAATTCTTCAGAATATTTCCTTACGAATTTTCTGATTTTCTTCTTCTTCTTCTGCACAAGATTTTGTTTGTGTACTTTTTGTTGTTGATTGGTTTGCTTACACCAGAGTTTTTGGTATCTACACTCTGGTGATTGAGATCATTTTACCCTAGGAGGTTATATTCCAAATCAAACCTTGGATACTAGAGGGGAATTATTTCCTTAAGGGGACACTGCGAGTTCAGTGGACTTGATCTTTTTCCTATTTAAAATTTTTTCCAGATTCTGGTACGTTTTACATATTTTAGTTTTTTTATTGTGAATTAAATTTTTGTTCATCTCTTTTACTGGTTCAATAAATTTTATTTACTTCGTGTTTTTAGAAAAATTTATTATAATCAGTAATTTTGGTTTTTTAACACAGATTGGAAACAACATATCCAATGTACTGACACCATTTGACGCTGCTCAATTTAATGATGCAGTTTCAGGTACTCTTGATAGCATATGTTTAGTAAGATCACTTTCCACTTGCATTTGGTGAGACCTCCTCACTTCCGAGGGGCTCTAATTTAGATAGTATAGTTTATTTAATTTCCAATCATTATTGATTGAATAGTCAGGTAGTCATGAGTCTTGTCCCAAACCTATATTTAGTTAGTAGAGGCTCCATAGATAGACAAAGTCATTGAGTCAATTGATTCTTTTGTATTCAGAAGTTGTTGGTGTTTTAATAAAGTAATTAAGAAAATGACATAGCAAGATATTGAGAGAGAAAATATTGCAGTATTATCAAAGAGAATTATTTTATTAATAATCCAAAGACTGACATTTATAGATTTAATTTGTAACTAAAAAATAGAAAAATATGCTACTAACTTGTCAGTAAATTCAAATAACAAATAAAAGAACTAATTCCTAAATTCAAGTCACATAGAAATCTAATAAAATAATTAAAAATCCTAAAAGTAGCTAACTATTTTATTTCTGCAATATACTGCAACATATTTTCAACACTCCTTCTTGGATCAGAAATTGTAGATTGTAGTCTCATATGAAATTGACCTTGTGAAAAAATATGCTAATTCATCCTTTGTATTGCAAGGTTTGTGTGCGTCTTTTGTTGGATTAAATGAGAACCTTTCATTTCAACATGTAAAATTTCTTGCCTAGTAGAATAAAAAATTCGACATTATTTGTCTCCAAATAATTATTTAAATTCTTTTTTTCTATTAACTGACAAACTCTAAATAAAGTTTTATCAATATCAGGCACATAAAGAACAGATGAAATTACTTTTGTACCTCAATTTGTTCTAATGGAAATAAAATATTTTCCTTTTGCAGGAATATAATCACCATTCCCAATTTTGACTTTCTTATTTTCCATAGGAATGAACACTTTAAAAAGATTTCTTTCATATGTCATCTGGTTTGTACAACCACTATCAATCTTTCAGTAATCAGATTTTTTGGTTGAAATTAAGTTGCCACAAATAAGTGGTCTTCTTCTTCTTGAGTGGTAACTTGGGCAACTATTTCATCATTTTGAAATTTGCTTTTGCAAATCACAACTTCATGACCAATTTGTTTGCAATTCTTGCACTATGCATCTAGTCTTTTCCAACATTTATATTGAGGATGTCCATTTTTTCTATAGTGCTCTGAGAAGGTGGGTAACTTTTCAAAAATTTACCCTTACTTTGAGTTTTGTGGCTGGCTACTGGTGGTCCTTCAACCATGTCATCTTGCCTTATAAGTCTCCTTTGTTCTTGAGCCTGCAAAGAATTTAACAATTTTGCCAAGGTAATTTTGGACAGATTTTGTGTGTAATCCAAGGTAGTTATACATGCGTCATATATTTCAGGCCCTGTGACAAGAATGTTTTCAACAATTTTTGTATCTTTAAATTTAGTGCCAAGTAATCTTACCTTGTTGGCAATACCAAGCAATTTGTCAGAATATTTCTTGACTGTTTCTGACTCTTTCACTCTCTGCAATTCAAATTCCCTTATTAAATTTAATATCTTAATTCCTCGCATTCTTTCATCTCCAACATATTCTTTATTAAGATAATTCCAAATATCTTTTAGTGATGTGAGAGTTGTGATTTTTTTAAAAACAATTGTTGAAACAGCAACAAACAAAGTTGCTTTTGCCTTCAAATTCATGGTTATTTCCTTGTGACTCATGATTTGAGCCACAGTGGGATTATTTGGCAGCTAATTGATTTCATAATCCTCTTCCACGGTTTCCCAAAGATCAAGAGCCTCCAATTAAATTTTCATTCTGACAAGTCATATCCCATAGTTGATAATTCTCACCATCAAAACTAGAAGGAGTCATTCGTGAAAAACTATTTTCGAAATCCATTTTTCTACTCATAGGCCCATCAAGAAAAAGACTCTAGATACCAATTGTTGGTTTTATAATAAAGAAATTAAGAAAATAACAGAAAAATACTTTGAGAGAAAAAATACTACTATATAATCAAAAGAAATTATTTTATGAATTTCTATATAAAAATAGAAAAATATGCTACTAACTTATCAGTAAAATTCAAATAACAAATAAAAGAACTAATTTCTAAATTCAAGTCAGATAGGACTCTAATTAATAATATAAAAAAATCTAAAAATAGCTAATTGTTTTAATTTTGCAATATCTTGAGACATATTCTCAATTAAACATTATTATCATCATTCATATTCAAATTTATTTTAGACTTTTGTATGAGATATATTTGATTGATTTTAAATGTTCATTTTAATGGCTTCTGCATGTACATTTAGTCTTTGGCTCAATTGTCAGCCAAACCAAGGGTTCACTTGTGACCACCAATGGTTTTTGAGTCATGACAATATTTGAGGTGTTGGGTAGAGGTGTGAAAATCTATATAGGGTAAAACTACATAAGATAGACAGATAGATGATCATACTGTGACATATGGCATAAGTGAGAAGCCAGGCATGACTAAGAGATTGATACCACAGTGTGAGCCCACCAGACTCCAAAGAAGAGACACAAATCAGATAAGACAAATTCAAAGGTCAACTATTTTAAGGAAATTCATGATTAATGAGTAGCAATAATTTGTAGTAATAAGTTTCATGAGGCTTGATGCGCAAATTTTGTTCTCGTCTTATTTTCATTCATGCTCTCAAGTTATATTTCATAAATTTATCCATCTGTGGATGGAGCCCTTGTGCATATATATATATAACTCTATTAACTAAAAATTAAACAAATAAACTAAAATCACTTACGTAATAATCCCCTGGAATTAATTTTACCAACTTCATTAATTATTGTTAAGTCACGCCATTATGTGAGGCGTAAATTTGATCGGGGGCATCTTAATTGAAAACAATGGAAGTGGATGCTTTGCTACCGACCAATATGTTGTTTCCATCAAATTTTCATATGCTTTAAAAAAAAATATGCATATACTATCAATTTTTTTTATTTTAAAATAAAATATAATTTATGGGTTGCTAAATATATTTATTTCCTTAGTGTTCCTTTTTTATCACAAATTTTAAGCAGCTTGAAGGAAATGATAACTAATAACTATTAATAGTATTGATTCATATTAAGTTTACTATTATCAATTGCTAGATAAAAATTATTAATCTAACGTTGATGAACCTATTTCCTCATTCACGTTTAGCTTGCTTATTTGGGAAAAAAAAGAGCAATTTACCCAAAAAAAAAAAAAAAAATCAATACAGAACTCAAGTGTAACATCTCGCAACTTAAAATATCTAAGAAACCAAAAATAGTCTTTTTTGGAAAGACTACTCCTTTGGATTGATTCATTTGGGTGATTGTCGATAGAATGACAAAATCAACCCACTTTTTGATGGTAAAGACTACTCATTCAGCAAAGGATTATGCAAAGTTATACATTCAGGAGGTGGTGAGACTTCATGGAGTCTGAGTTTCGATAATTTCAGATAAAAGGTGCACAATTTATTGCACAGTTTTGGAAATCTTTTCAGAAATGTTTGGATTCAAAGGTGAACTGAAGTATTGCCTTTCATTCTCAGACAAACGGGAAAGCAGAGCGTACTATCCAAACCTTAGAAGACATGTTGAGGGCTTGCGTGATTGATTTCAAGGGGAATTGGGATGATCATCTACCTCTCATTGAGTTCGCTTACAACAACAGTTATCATTCGAGCATCCAAATGGCTATATATAAAGCTCTTTATGGGAGAAGATGAATATCTCCTATTGGGTGGTTTGAAGTTGGAGAAGCAGGGTTAATAGGACCACATCTAGTTCACCAAGCTACGGAAAAGGTTAAGGTGATTCAAGGGAGATTGAAGACGGCAAGGAGTCGTCAAAAATTCCTACACAGATGTTAGGCAAAGGTCGTTAGAGTCGAAGTGGATGATTTGGTATACTTGAAGGTTTCACCCATAAAGGGTGTTATGTGGTTTTGTATGAAGGGGAAACATAGTGCCCTATATATTGGACCTTATCACATAGCCAAAAGCTTTGGCAATATAGCTTATGAGTTAGAGCTACCACAAGAGTTAGCAGCAGTTCATCCGGTGTTTCACATCTCTATGTTGAAAACATTCATGGGCAATCCTTCATTGATTGTCCCAACTGAAAATGTTGGGATTGAAGATATCTTATCCTATGAGGATATTTCATTTCAGATTTTTAGATCGCTAAGTTTGCAAAGTAAGAACAAAGGAGGTCGCATCAGTCAAAGTCCAGTGGAGGAACCAATTTGTTGAAGAAGATACTTGGGAAGCTAAAGAGGATAAGAAAGAAAATATATCCACATCTCTTTGAATCCGGAGGAGATATAGATCAAGGTACCAATTTTCTTGTTGATATTATATAAATTATGAGTGAATTTTTTGAAGAAAATTGTTGAATTCTTATTGGTTGAGTTATTGAATGCCTAATGTTGATTTGATTAATGGTTATGAGTTGTTTTTCGAGCAAAATCTACTGGCTATTGAGATTACTAATGGTCCTAAGTGTATGGGGAAAGAACCATGGGAGTTTAGAGGGTTTAGAGATAAAAACCTAAGGAGAAAAGTTGAGAACACCTGGTTACAAATGTTGGGGCGCCATGCCTCCCATAGCCCTACAGGACAATATCTGTCCGTAGGGACTTAGAGAGTCGTGCCAGTAAGAGTTCCCAGCTTGGCCTCTGAAGTTTAGGGCCTGGCACCCCACGCCTCTCAAAGCGCCAAGTAGGCCACTTCACCCTATTCTTCCCCCATATTTTTTAACTAGTTTCTATGTGATGTACCTACATTCTCAAGTTGATTCTAACACTATAAGGTACATCTAAACATCATAAAATCATCCATAAACATGAGATCATGAACCTTTAATCCATAATCCAATTCAAAGAAAGTTCATATCAAAGTCGAAGAAGTTGAGAGTCAAGTCTTAAAGTTAAGAAATCAGTCAAAGTAAGTTCTTAAAGTTTTCAAGAGTCTTTAACAAACATTTTAACTTTGTTTTAAGGCACAAGTTTCAAATTAAGCAAAGAGTAAAGAGTTGAGTTCATTTCCCAAAATTTATAGAAGAACTATGTATTACCTAAGAGTTAAGTTGCAAGTTAAATAAAGAGTAAAAGAGTTGAATTCATTTCTCAAAAGTTATAAAGGAACTAAGTATTCCCTAAGAGTTACAAATGTTTTCACATTTTGAGCAAAACTGGGAGCTGACTTTTCCAACAGAGGCTTTGGCTAATTTTAGTCAAGAGGAGAATATGATTTCCAAGAGAGAGTTTAAAGCTAAGTTTGAGCAATTACCTCAAACCAGAGAAGAAGTTGTTTTAAAAACATATGAGTTATGTATTTTTGGGAGTAGTATAGAGTATGGATATGGGGACGCGTTCATATTAACTCAAGCCCCATAAATCATGTAGCAAACATGGACAGTGGAAGTCTAGGAGCAAGTTTACCTCAAAGTTGGATGGACCTTATGTTGTATAAGAAGCATATTCACATGGTACTTACAAGCTAGTTGATGCATATGGCGTAAGGATCGGTCCTATCAATTAAATACAAAATTCCTAAAGAGGTATCACCCTTTGCAATAAGATGATGATCCTTAATGTACGGGACTAAGTTCCATGTCACTCCTTGCCCGCAAGAGTATAAATTGTGTACTTCACAACAACAAAAAATAATACGCTCAAGGTGCTACGACGTCTCGAATAGTTAATCAACTTGAGGCTTTACTAGAATATCGTATAATGTCCCCGCCTTAAAAAAATACTACTCTCAAGGTGTTATAAGGTCCTGAATACTTAACAAACTTGAAGTTTTACTAGAATACCGTGTAACGTCCCCACCTTGAAAAAAAATACTACTCTCAAGTTGTTACAAAGTCCTGAATACTTAACCAACATGAGGCTTTACTATAATACCGTGTAACTTCCCCGCCTTGAAAATACTACTCTCAATGCTTTAAAAAGTTCTGAATACTTAAGCATTAGGTGTGAATGGATGTGTTTAACTAACCCGCCTTGAAATCAACAACTTGGGCTTCATAAGATCCTTTTAAGGATAAATTTGGGAAAACACAGGTTTAAGGTGCAAAGGGACACATATTGTTCACCTTCAAGAATGAGAAGTTAAAGATCCTTTTAAGTATAAACTCGTGAAAAGGCCAGCTTAAGGTGCAAAGGGACAAATCTTGTCCACCTTAAGGCTTGAAAATTTAAAAATCCTTCTAAGGATAAATCCGTGGAAAGTCTAGATTAAGGTACAATGGGGCAAGTTTTTCCACCTTAAGGCATAGAAATTTAAAGAACATGTTAAGGATAAATCCGTGGAAAGTCAATTTTAAGGTGCAAAGGGACAAGTATGTCCATCTTAAGACATAGGAATTTAAATATCCTTTTAAGTATAAACTCGTGAAAAGTCCATCTTAAGGTGCAAAGGGACAAATCTTGTCCACCTTAAGGCATGAAAATTTTAAGATCCTTTTAAGGATAAATTTGTGGAAAGTCTAGCTTAAGGTGCAAAAGGACAAGTTTGTACACCTTAAGTCATAGAAGTTTAATGATACTTCTAAGGATAAACCATGGAAAGTCTAGCTTAATGTGCAAAAGGACAAGTTTTTCCACCTTAAGGCATAGAAATTTAAAGATCCTTTTATGGATAAATCAGTAGAAAGTCTAGCTTGAGGTGCAAAGGGACAAGTTTGTCCACCTTAATGCATAGAAACTTAAAGATCCTTTTAAGGATAAATCCATATAAAGTCTAGCTTAAGGTGTAAAGGGAAAAGTTTGTCCACTTTAAGGCATAGAAATTTGAAGATCCGATGAAGGATGAATTCGCGATAGGGCTAGCTTAAGGTGCAAAGGAACAAACCTTGCCCACCTTAAGGCATGAAATTCAACGACATTCGTATTTGGAGGATTTGGAGACTTCTACTTACATACATGAAGTCTTACTTTCACACTTAGAGAATTTGGATACTTCAACTTATATATTTTCAAAATTAGAATACTTTAACTTGTAAACTCGAAGAATTTAAAGACTTCAACTTGCATAGTTGTCCTAGTTTAATGAATTCAAGAGTATTTTTAAAAAGAATCATATTCTATAAGGGTTTTCCCCCAGCTTGTGCGAAGTAATGATGGTTCTTGTTACCGTGAGAACTTGGAAGCACCTCAAGAGAACCTTCTTAGTGAAAGCACGAGATAGATGAGCTTGATAATATTAAAGGTTTTGTTGGGCTTCTAGCCTTTTTTAGTCAAATGCTTCTAACTCAGCAAGGCGCAGTCGAGCATTTTTTTCTTCAGTAAGCCCTTCTTGAATAGCAAGCCTTAAAAAAGGTATTTGACGCTCGAGTGGCTGTACTGCTTCAATTCTAAAAGCAAGGGAATATGGTTGCTTGAGTTGGTGTGCGGTACGTTGTCCTATATGCCAACAAAGTTTCTTCCATTCTTTCATACCAATCCCGTTTGGACTTGGAGACAACTTTCTTCAAAAGGTTGCATAGGGTCTTATTGAATGCTTCATCAAGACCATTGGCGGAAGCATGATACATAGAAGATTTACTTTGCTTGAAAAAAAAAGATCACAAATGTTATTCATTAACTTGTTATCGAATGGCTTGCTATTGTCTATTATTATATAGCAAGGGATGCCAAAGATATAGATGATAATCACTGGGATAAAATTTGAAACATTTTCTTTCTTCACTTCTTTGGAAGCGACGGTTTCAACCCATTTTAAGAAGTAATCAGTTGCAGCCAAAATGTACCAGTGTCCATTAGAAGATTTTGGTAGTGGTCCCAAAACATCCAATCCCCAAGCGTCAAATGGTAAGATGGGATAGTTTCGTAGAATACTTCAAGCAGCTGATATATGAAATTCTCATTAAATTGACAAGCATCGCACCTCCGAGCATAATCTAAGCAATCTTTCACAATGGTTGGCCATTAATATTCCATTCTCTTAATGTGAAAGTGGATTTTCGGTCCGGATTGATGTGATCCACACACTCTTGAGTGTGCTTCTTGCAGAGGTTGAATTGATTCTTCCTCTCCCAAACATCGTAATAGTATGCCCTCAAATGATCTTTTATATAATATGTCCTTATAGTAAAGGAAATGAGGTGCGTGATGACAAATGTTAGTCTTTCTTTTTGGTTTTTTGAAAGTATCCCATAACACATGTAGTCAATAATGGGTTGTCTCCAATCTTCCTCTGCAACTTCAGAAACTGCAATGACATGCTCAAGCTCATTTTCAATATATTATTCCTTATATGGCGTTGGTACTATCCATTTTTGACAAATAGTAACTTGTGTTTGATCAGGAATAGTTAGAATTGAAGCTAGGGAAACCAATTCATCAGCTGTTTTATTTTCCATTCTAGCACATGTTCAAGGGTTACATCTCCAAGCTATCATATCAAATTTTGAGAACAATCAAGATAATGACACAATTTTAGTTTATTCACCTCATAACTTCCCAAAAGTTGGTTGATCACCAACTGAGAGTCACCAAAGACTCGTAAGTGTAATTTCTTCATGTCGGTGTCCATCTCATGTCTTAGTATCAACAATTGATATTCAGCGACATAATTAGAGCAATATTGCTTCAAAGTAAAGAAATATGGTAAAATATCTTCTTAAGAGTCGAAAAATGATGAAATTGGGTGGTAAGGTGTCTAACACGTATTAGAGTTGGTTTACAGTTGAAACGTCCGGGTACGACTCCCCAAGGACCAACCAAAGGGTCCTTGAGGAGGACCCTTTCATTATGGCAAAAAGTTGCCAAGAGGCAGTGTCTACCTACGTGTGCCAGCGACAAGGCATGGTTGGCTTAACGGGGCGTCAATGCCTCCGTCGACCAACACTTAGACATTTTGGCTAATGGTCCATTTGGACCAGTCTCTGACACCAACGACGGGTATGCAGGACGAAGGGGGCAAGGGCATAGATTAACCTAACTCTCATAATTCCCAAAACCCAATTGCTCTTCCTTCTCTTTTCTTTCTCTCTCCCAAAGAAATTCCATAGCAGACCAATCAAGGAGGGTCTGTAAAATATCAATTTTTCTCCATCAAACTTCATAAATTACTAAGGTATGAGATTCATTTCACCTTTGGGATATCTTTCCCCAAAGGGTTTCTTCAAATTGATTTCAAAAAGAAGAGTTTTAAATGGGTTTCTTCTATTACGAAATTGATCCTCTAATTGACTTTGTCTATGATTTATTTGTATAACTATGGGTATATTATGATGTATTGTAATCCAATTATTCAAGTTCTTGATTAGTTAACGTAGGTTGTGATGTAGATCATGAATTTGACCTAAGTTCCTAACCCTAGGCTATGAGCTATTGATGAATTGTGGTGTAGTGATTGAATTGACTTTATTATGGTGTTATTTATTATTGTATGATGATATTACACCTACTGTTGAATGGAATTTGATGGTTGATGGTAAAACCTTAATGATGGTTGTGAATGAGATTGGGGTAAGTTTTGTGATCTCAAACCTTTACTTCAATTATGATTACTTGTGTTTAGTGATGAAGTTATATTAAAGTATACCATATGATAACATTCATTAGTGTTGGTATGATGATTGAATTGAAATGTTTTGATTATTTGATTGTGAGATTATGCTTATGATGTATTGATATAAGGTTGGTGATGAAGTACCTATGTACCCTACTATGATATAATGATGTTAATGTGCTAATCTCACATATGAGGGTTGTAATGAAAGGTATTCTCATGAAATTCCTATTGATCTATGACTATAACTATATAAAGAGTAGACCCTATGAACTAATCTAAGATATGATTATTAATGAAAGACATTTCAAAGGGGACTCTTAGCACCGACTGAACTAGAGTGAGGAGTGTCCCTTCCCACATAGGGAAGGTAGGATCACTAATGTACTCATGATATTGGAGACTATAATGCATTTAGCATAAACACAGTCCGAACTATATCTCCTAGTTCTTGAACTATGTTCCCCCATATGAATGCTAGCTAGTGGATCCACGTAGATACTATGTTCATGTTTTGGTACTACCTTGGCAAGTAGTCCACCTTCCTTTGGTGTAGGGTTCCATGACACCGGATTCCAGATTGGATCATGTGGTTTGTGTAGGTAAAATCGAGATGCTCCCGAAAGTAAAATAAAGTAATGAAACGAACACTAACTAAGGTTACTTAAGAGGTTTGACTTAGCCTTAGGTAGGGGTATGAGACTCTACTATGTCATGCAGTAGTTCGCCTTGAGGGAAGCCTTAGTAGGTTGTTCTTGTATTCTATAATGTATATGTTATGTATGTATTGACTTTACATGTTATTGACTCTATATGATGTTACTTTCACCTATGAGCATGTTGTTGGTCTATATTGCTAAAGTTTGAAGGTGGTTACTTGATATTATGTAATGTGAAGTTAGGTATCACTTATGGTCCTTTATATTTGTTTACTTAATTAAGTGAGGCTATGGGGATTTGCTTGATCATGACACTTGTAGGTTTGATGAGGAGTTAGGGTAAGGGTCTAGTATATGTTGAAATATTATTAAGTTCTTATATATGTATGTGGTTATAATATGATGTAGAGGTTGGTCGACTATACATATGTTGACTTGATTTGGTAATGTTGGTCTTGTGTTGAATATGTTATTGTATTGAGGATTATGTGGCTATTGGTTCATATGATTCTTAAGTGTGCATAAAAATGGGATTTTGCAGTAAGTTAGCATATCATTATAAATTGTCCTTTTTAAAGTATGATTTCTATGTTTGATCTGTATATGGTCCTATACTTAGTACAAGTGATGTGCTAACCCTGTTTCTCCCTTTTTACCCACTATTTTAGGTTTGGATCGTTGAAAGGTTCGTGACGACATTGGAAGAAGACTTGGATCCTCTTTCTCCAAGTTGGGCAGGTCCTCACCACTTCGAGGAGAATTTTATTTTCTAGCATTGTATGTTGATTAGTCTTAAAGACACTTTTTTTCAATCTTTCCTTTGAGTACTATGATTGTATAGCCTATATGTGGCTTTATTTGTATTGATGTATGGGCTATGCCCAATTGTTATACTCTTGTTTAGATGGTTTAATATGGGACATCTATTTTAAGACTATGTTGTGTATCTTACATATATATATATATATATATATATATATATATATATATATCTGTGGGTGTGTGTGTTTATGTATGTATGTATGTCATAAAAGTAGAAGACTATGTATTCTTCCTATATGAAGGGTCTATATATACTTGCTACTAATATATTATGTGTAAGTGAGAGCTGTAAGTAAACCTCATGAAGTGGTGTAGATAAAAATTTTTAAATATTCTACGTTTTTAATCTATGAAATGTAATTACGAGTTCTTATAGGCTAGTCTTAGTCCACTTTGAGGACGACGACGCTGGTTGCGTCTAGGGGGTACTTATCGGATGTGAAAAACTTGGTATCAGAGCATCAGGTTAAATATCCCTGGAAATGATGTCTCATTAAACAACGTCTATGTAGATTCTTATTCATAATTGTGAAGCGCGCCTTACTTATGAATGAGAGACTATGTGATGCTTGAAAACTCTCATCTTATTGTATTCCTATGTCGTGACTCTAGAGTATTATTATATGCTTTCACCTAAATTTTGTATCTGATTATAGGTACGAATACTCGAAGAGCGGCTGCTAGAAGGGCCGAAGAAGAAATGGCTAATGTGGGAGATCAAGATAACCCAGTGAAGAAGTTGTTATGGGTGATCAAGTTCTGGTTGTTCCTCCACCGATGACCGATGAAGAGATAAGGGAGGATTTCTCACTTTAACCCAAGCCATGACCTCTCAAACTAATTCCATCACTTCTCAAGTTCAAGTTATGAAGGCCCAAACAAATAGGAGGTTGGACCTCGAGTGCCTCAACATGCTAACACTATGGCCTCGCATTTGAGAGACTTTACTAGAATAAATCCGCCTATGTTGTTTGGGTCTAAGTAGTATGAGTACCCTCAAGATTTACTCTATGAGGTCTATAAGATTCTCTATGTTATAGGTGTGGCATCAATTGAGAAGGCCGAGTGGGTGGCCTATCAACTCAAGGATGTGGCCAAAACTTGGTATGTACAATGGAGGGATAATAAGGCACTAAGGGGTGGCGCAATGACCTGGAGATCTTTAAGAAGGCTTTCCTTGATAAGTTCTTTCCTAGAGAGATGAGGGAAGCTAAGTTGGAAAAATTCATCAACCTTCATCACAGAGGTATGAGTGTACTTAACTACTCTTTGAAGTTTACTAAGTCGTCCAAGTATGCTCCATCCTTGGTTTCAAACCCAAGGGATGAGATGCGTCATTTTCTTACGGGGGAATCCGATGATTTGGTGGAATAATGTCATTAGCCTATGCTTCATGATAATATGAATATCGTTTGTATCATGGTTTATGCTCAACAAGTGGAAGGAACTAGATTAAGGAGAAAAAGTAAGAAGTCCAAGTCTTATGAAGGTGGTTCCTCTAAGGGTAGGCTTGACATTCAAGACAATCCCAGGTTCAAGGAGAGGTTTTCTAATCATGTACCTTCAAAATTTCCCAAGGCTCGTGAGGATAGGGTGTCTAACCCTAAGTCTCAAAAGGTAAGAGGTACTAGCTCACCAAGCAAGAAGACAACTTGTGGAAAGTATGGCAGAAAACATTATGGTGATTGCCTTGTTGGGATGGACAATTGCTTTAGGTGTGGCAAGAGTGGTCACAAGGTCAAGTATTTCCCAAATTTAGAGGGGCAAGACAAAGGGAGCGGGAAATCTCAAGCTAGTGGTTCTAATGTGGATTCTCCAAAGAAGAATCGACTTTATGTACTTCGCTCAAGGGGTGAATAAGAGAGTTCTCCCGATGTGGTGACCGGCATGTTACGAGTCTTCTCTATTGATGTTTATGCTTTATTTGATCCGGGTGCTACATTATCCTTTGTTACTCCCTTGATATCTAGAAACTTTGATATTTTACCTGATACCCTAAATGAACCTTTCATGGTATCTACCCCGGTAGGTGAGTCGGTGGTTGCAAAGACGGTATGTAGAAATTGTCCTATAATGTTGCCCAATAAAGTCACTCAAGTTGAATTAGTAGAACATTATATGGTCGATTTTGATGTCATATTGGGGATGGATTGGTTGCACGACTGTTTTGCTTTCATTGATTTTAGAACAAAAATTGTCAAGTTCAATTTCCCAAATGAACATGTTTTATAGTGGAATGAGGGAAATAATATTCGTAGACGTCGTATCATCTCTTGTCTTAAGGCTTGTAAAATGATCTTAAAAGGATTCTTATATCATATTGTAAGAGTCAAAGAGTTAAGACTCTGAAAATCCTCCCATTCAGTTAGTCCCCGTAGTAAGGGAATTTTTTGAAGTTCCTTCCCAATGATCTTCCCGGAATCCCTCCTGAACGGGAAATTTATTTTGGTATTGACTTGCTACCGGATAACAAACCCATTTCGCTTCCTTCTTACCGGATGGTTCCGGCCGAATTGAAAGAGTTGAAGGCTCAACTCAAAGACTTACTAGACAAAGGCTTCTTTAGACCTAGTATTTCTCCATGGGGTGCAGCGGTTTTATTTTTGAAAAAGAAGGATGGGTCCCTTAGAATATGCATTGATTATTGCCAACTCAATAAAGTCACTATTAATAACAAGTATCCTCTCCCTCGGATTGACGACTTGTTTGATCAACTCCAAGCGGCAAGCTATTTTTCTAAGATTGACTTGAGAGCGGGGTATCATCAACTTAGGGTGAGAGGTGAAGATATACCAAAAACAGCATTTCGGACTCGATATGGTCACTATGAGTTCTTAGTAATGTCCTTTTGTCTCACTAATGCACCGACGGCATTTATGAACCTCATGAACAGGGTGTTTCGAAGTTACCTAGATGCATTTTTCATTGTCTTCATTGATGACATATTGGTATATTCGAAAAATGAGGGTGAACACATGGACAATTTAAGGGTGGTATTACAAGTGCTGAAGGAGAACCAATTATTTGCCAAGTATAGAAAATGTAAAATTTTTTGTTGAGGTCGGTGACATTTCTTGGTCATATCATCTCTAGTGAGGGGGTTGAGGTTGATCTAAGGAAAATCCAGGTGGTCAAGAATTGTCCTAGACCATTGACTCCAACCGACATTGGCATGAGAAGAACTATCCAACAAATGATCTTGAGTTAAAGGTCGTGGTATTCTCTTTAAAAATATGGAGCCATTATTTCTACGGTGTCCATGTTGATGTGTATACCGACCACAAGAGTCTTTAATATGTGTTTATTCAAAAGGAGTTGAATCTCCAGAAAAAAAGGTGGTTGGAATTATTACAAGATTACGACATGAGTGTTCTCTACGGCCCCGGCAAAGCCAATGTGGTTGCGGCTTCTCTAAGCCGTATGACCATGGGTAGTGTGTCTCATGTAGAAGAAGCCAATAAAAACCTAGTGAAAGATGTTCATAAGTTGGCTAGATTGGGTGTTAGATTGGAAGATTCTCAGAATGGTGGTTTTATGGTCCATCATAACTCTGAATCGTCTTTAGTGGTTAAGGTGAAGTTAAACATCACCTTGATTAACCATTGATGGAGTTGAATTAGTCGGTTCTTGGTAAGCTTTATGAGTCATTCTTCTTGGGGGGATGGTGTCTTGAGGTATTAAGGAAAGTTGTGTGTTCCCTATGTTGATGACTTGAGAAAATGGATTCTTGAGGAAGCTCATGTGTCCCGTTGTTCCATTCATCCGGTATCTGCAAAGATGTATCATGACCTTAGAGAAGTGTTTTGGTGGGAGAGCTTGAAATGGGACATAGCGAATTTGTTGCAAAATGTCCAAATTTCCAATAAGTGAAAGCCGAACACCAAAAGCCAGGTGGTCTACTTCAAGAAATCCAAGTTCCAACTTGGAAGTGGGAACACATAAATATGGATTTTGTGGTAGGGATGCCTCGAAAACAAAAGCAACATGATTCTATATAGATGGTTGTGGATAGATTGACCAAATTCGCTCATTTTATTCCCGTCAAGTCCACATACTCGACGGAAGATTATGCAAGGATCTTCATAGATGAGATTATTTGTCGCCATTGAATTTCGTTATCCATCATATTTGATAGGGTGCACAATTCACATCTCGGTTTTGGAGGTCATTTCAAAAAGGATTTGGTACCAAGGTGAAGCTAAGCACTGGTTTTCATCCCCACACGGATGGTCAAGCGGAGCATACTATTCAAACCCTTGAGGATATGCTTAGATCTTGTATAATTGACTTCAAAGGGAATAGGGATAAACACCTGCCTTTGTTAGAGTTTTCCTACAAAAATAGTTACTATTCATCTATATCTATGGATCCTTTTGAGGCCTTGTATGGTAGGAGATGTAGATATCCAATTGGATGGTTTTTAGGGGTGAGTCTTCACTTTTGGGTCCCAATTTGATTTATAAGACTTTGGAGAAGGTTCATATAATGAGGAATCGCTTGAAAATAACCTATAGCCACGAAAGTCTTATGCCGACCATAGGATAAGAGAATTAGAGTTTGAAGAAGGTGATAAGGTATATCTAAAAATTTCACCTATGAAAGGGATGGTGATATTTGGCAAGAAAGGAAAGTTGAGTCCTCGTATGTTGGTCTCTATGAAATCTCGCAAAGAGTTGGTAAGGTTTCATATGAGTTGAAATTACCTAGTGAATTGGCTTCGGTTCATCCGGTGTTCCATATTTCCATGCATAAGAAGTGTATCAGTGATCCCGAGTCCATTTTTCCTATTGAGTGTCTAGGTATTCAAGATAAGCTCTCTTGTGAGGAGGTTCTGGTTGAAATCCTTGATCGACAAGTAAAGAAGTTAAGGAACAAGGAGGTGGCTTCCGTAAAGGTGTTATGGAAGAACAACCTAGTTGAGGGTGCAACATAGGAGGCAGAGGCCGACATAAAGTCTCATTACCCTCATTTATTTGATAACCAAGGTTAGTTGTTCCTATTTATAGTGAAAATAATGAGTTTATTTGAAGTTGCCTTGATTTATTTTTGGAAAAATAGTGAATTTCATTCTTTGTCACAGTTAGTTACAGTGAATTATGCCGATTTAAATGAAAGTTTTCAATAAAAATGCTCTTTTATTTGATCTGAACTTATGTGGTGTATTATGGTATGCTGTGTCTTCATGAGTTGTATTGAGCATGTTGATATGTGTTGAAGAAAGATTTGGCATAATAAATGAGCATGTAATGAATGTTGAACTCTTATGAGTTGAAAATGATGTTTTGAGTTGCATTGTGAAAAAGGTCATGTGGTAATGTTAATTTAAATTTTAACTCATGTTTTTATATGTTGTTGTTGGTTGGGCTATTAGTCTTGAGTCTATTCCTTCCTTTTAAGGAATTTTAGTGTCATTCAGGGATGAATGTTCCTAAAGGGGGGGATATTGTAATACTCCGAAAATCTAAAGCCTAATCTAGAGCCTAACATGAGATTCTAAGAGTTTTAACACTGTTTTAAAGTTAATTATAATGTATAGAAGTCGTTTAGGAAGTTCTAGAATCAAAACATCAAGAAATGCCTATGACGTCCGAAAACTAGTTCAAGAGGTGCTAGTGTGCCTTAAGCCTATTTGACTAAGTTATAGGAGTCGGAAAATGATGAAATTGGGTGGTAAGGTGTCTAACACTTATTATAGTTGGTTTATAGTCGAAACGTCCGGGTACGACTCCCCAAGGACCAACCAAAGGGTCCTTGAGGAGGACCCTTGCATTTGGGCAAAAAACTGCCAATAGGCAGTGTCTACCTACGTGTGCAGGCGACGAGGCGTGATTGGATATATGGGGAGTCGATGCCTCCGTCAAACAGCACTTAGCCATTTTGGATAATGGTCCATTTAGATCAATCTCTGACACCAACGAGAGGTATGCAGGACGGAAGGGAACAAGGGCGTAGACTGACCTACGGCGTATCAGTCGGGGTCTCGTAGGTCAGGTCCCTCAGTTGTTATTTCATTTTAATTTATTTAATTAGATAATTAAGTGGTGAATTAATTAGCTGGGTGTTAATGGAGTCCTAGTTAAGTTAGTTAATGACTCCCATAAAGACCCAAAACCTAATTAAACTAAACCTAACTCTCATAATTCCCAAAACCCAATTGCTCTTCCTTCTCTATTCTTTCTCTCCTAAAGAAACTCCATAGAAGACCAAGAAAATGAGGGTTCTAAGTCTGAAAAATATCATGTTTTCTCCATCAAACATCATAAATTAGTAAGGTATGGGATTTCTTTCACCTTTGGGATCTCTTTCCCCAAAGGGTTTCTTCAAATTGATTTTTAAAAGAAGAGTTTTAGATAGGTTTTCTTCTATTACGAAATTGATCCTCTAATTGACTTTGTTTATGATTTCTTTGGATAATTATAAGGATATTATGATGTAATGTAATCCAGTTATTCTAGTTCTTGATTAGTTAATGTAGGTTGTGATGTTGATCATGAATTCGACCTAGGTTCCTAACCATAGGCTATGAACTATTGATGAATTGTGGTGTAGTGATTCAATTGACTTTATTATGGTGTTAATTAATATTGTGTGATGATATTACATCTATTATTGGGTGGAATTTGATGGTTGATGGTAAAACCTTGATGATGTCTTGTGAAGGAGATTGGGGTAAGTTTTGTGATCTTAAACCTTTACTTCAATTATGATTACTTGTGTTTAGTGATGAAGTTATATTTAAGTATACCTTATGATAAGATTGATTAGGGTTGATATGTTAATTGAATTGAAATGTCTTGATTATGTGATTATGAGATTATGCTTGGGATGTATTAATATAAGGTTGGTGATGAAGTACCTATGTGTCTTACTATGATATAATGATGTTAATGTGCTAATCTCACATATGAGGGTTGTAATGAAAGGTGTTCTCATGCAAATCCTATTGAGTTATGACTATGACTATATAAAAGGTAAACCCTATGACCTTATCTAAGATATGATATTAATGAAAGACATCTCAAAGGGGACTCTAACTTAGCACCGAGTGAACTAGAGTGAGGAGTGTCCCTTTCCACATAGGAAAGATAGGATCACTAATGTACTCATGATATTGGAGACTATAATGCATTTAGCATAAACAGAGTCCGAACTATATCTCCTAGTTCTTGAACTATGTTCCCCCATATGAATGCCAGCTAGTGGATCCACGTAGATACTATGTTCATGTTTTGGTACTACCTTGGCAAGTAGTCCCCCTTCCTTTGGTGTAGGGTTCCATGACACCGGATTCCAAATTGGCTCATGTGGTCTGTGTAGGTAAAATCAAGATGTTCCCGAAAGTAAAATAAAGTAATGAAACGAACACTAACTAAGGTGACTTAAGATGTTTGACTTAGCCTAGGTAGGGGTATGGGACTCTACTTATGCCTTGCACTAGTTTGCCTTGAGGGAAGCCTTAGGAGGTTGTTCTTGTATTCTATAATGTATATGTCATGTATATATTGACTTTACTATTATTGACTCTATATGATGTTAGTTTCGCTTATGAGCATGATGTTGGTCTATATTGCTAAAATATGATGGTGGTTACTCTTAATATTATGTAATGTGAAGTTAGGTATTACTTATGGTATTTTGTCTTGGTTTACTTGATTAAGTGAGGTTATGGGGTTCTGCTTGATCATGGCACTTGTAGACTTGATGAGGGTTTAAGGGTAAGGGTCTAGTATATGTTGAAATATTATGAAGTTCTTATATATGCCTTGTGGTTATAATATGATGTATAGGTTAGTTGGCTATACATACGTTGACTTGACTTGGTAATGTTGGTCTTGTGTTGAATATAATATTGTATTGAGGATTATGTGGCTATTGGTTCATACGATTCTTAAGTGTGCATAAAAATGGGATTTTGCAGTAAGTTGGCATATCATTATAAATTGTCCTTTTTAAAGCATGATTTCTATGTTGGATGTGCATATGTTCCTCTACATACTACAGGTGATGTGCTGATCCCGTTTCTCCCTTTTTACCCAACATGTTAGGTTCCAGTCTTGAAGGGTTCGTGACAGCATTGGAAGAAGACTTGGATCCTCATTCTCCAAGTTGGGTAGGTCCTCACCTCTTCGAGGGCAACACCATGTTCTAGCATTGGATGTTGATTAGTCTTAAAGACACTTTGTTCATTCTCTTTCATTTGAGTACTATGATTGTGTAGCCTATATGTAGATTTATTGGTATTGATGTATGGGCTATGCCCAATTTTTATACTCTTGTTTAGATGGTTTAATATGAGACATCCATTGTAAGACTGTTGTGTATCTTACATATATATGTGTCATAAAAGTAGAAGACTATGTATTCTTCCTATATGAAGGGTCTATGTATACTCACTACTAATATATTAGGTGTAAGCGAGAGGTCTAAGTAAACCTCATGAAGTAGTATAGGCGAAAAGTTTTAAATTTTCCACGTTTTAACCTATCAAATGTAATGACGAGTGCTAAGAGGCTAGTCATAGTCCTCTTTGAGGACGACGACGCCGGTTGCGTCTATAGGGTACTTCTCAGATGTGACAGCTTGCTTGGGTCCAATAATGATTCTCGATTGCCAACCACGTTTAGGGTGTAGGCTCGGGGGTGACAGTATCTGTTGAAAATTCTTTGTGGGATTGAAAATGTCACTGCCCTTTTCTTCTAAACTTGGCCAAAATGGGGAATTTTAAAGTTTTATTCTTAGTAAATTTAATGATTGAAATTTCTATAATTTCAGTCATTCTAACTATTTTCGGTTTTGAATGGATTATTATCACCTTTATCACGTTTTAAATGAATTATTTATTTTATTTTACTTTGTATGGTAAATAACTAAATAACCGAACCAAATTGATAACAACTAAACCGGTATGTCTATATTGTATTTGATTTTGTTTGGTTTTACTAATTTAAAATCAATTAATTTAGTGTGATTTTATTTTTTATTAATAATAGAACCATGAATACCTCTACATGCAATTATTCAGTATTTAACATTTCGTATTTTATTGATGCTATTTACATCCCTATGAAAGTGAGATATAGTTGGATATGAGATTTAAAAAATATATATAGTTTAATGGAGTTTTGGTATATGTTCTACTTCAAATAAACAATACAAGATTAGCTCTTCTCAAGGAATAATGACAGGTGTTATTGCAGATAAGATTGTTCGAGTCTCTTGAAATATGTCCTCATGTCAAATTAACAGGCATTTTTTCACGGTCCAAAAGTCAAGGTTATGATGGCACACACTACAACCCTTCCCCCCAAAAAAGTGTGTGAGCCAAAAATAACACACATATCTACGAGACTCCAAAAGGGTGGTCAGGCCACAAATGATAGAAAAGAACAACAAAAAATATCCCAAAAATAGGTAGGACAAGTATAAAGAGCATCTAATACAACTTTAGAGTATGAAACACATCATAAGTATCCAATAAGAAATAAGGACTGAAAATACCATATGGAACTAATGGTGATCCAAAATTAGGATCTCACCACCACTCCGAAAAGATCTTAAAGCGAGAAATGATCAGCCACTGCAGGGAGTACCCTAACTACAATCTGCATTAAAAAATGATTCAGAAGTAGCGGTGAGAACAACCCACAAGTGCTCAGTTGGCTAAGCCAACTGAGTAAAGGAATTAATCAGCTTATATATTAACTAAGAAACGCTTCCACTTGTATACGAAAAATTCCCAATCCGACATTGGTGTCGCAAGTTTATAATGAACGGTGTGAGTAAAGTAAATGCATAAGGAACCTAATTCAAGAGGATGTGTTTTGCCTACAACATAGTTATTTCTCATCATTAATAAGTTTAAACTTGCATCCCCCCCACCCACCAATTTGAAAATGTGGTTGCACTTCAAGCCTAGTATGAAAAATCACAAGCACAAAATAGAACAATATCTTGATATATAAGCCCAAACGATATGCACTAGTAAATCTGAGTAGTATAGCTAAAGCTAGAACAAAATAACACATTTGTTAGCTCTATTAACTTTATGTTGCAATGACGATACTAATCCTAAATAATCTGTGCAAGAAAAAAAGAGATACATCCAAACTCTGTGAATAGAAAGCATAAATCTAAACACGGAAGGAAGTCACACACTACCATAATGAAGGAAGATTGATAAACGCATCTATCAGAATCGAGGAGCTTGACTCATGTAAAAATGAAATCTATACGAGCCAGCAACCTACTAGAAGGAAAGCACATCCTATCAGAATCAAGAAAGATTAATTTACATCAAGGAAGAATTACTTTTCCAATGATGGAAACAAGTTAGCACATACTTGTCCTAGCTTCACTATTTGATGTTGTAAAAACATTGAATTTAATAAATCTAACTAGTGAAAAGAAAAAAAAAGATAGATTAGAAAATTATACGAGTAGAAGATGTTACCAGCAAGTGAATTGCAATCTTTCATGTCAAGGACTTCATAATAGGTTATTTATCTAATCGGAAACATTCAATCTCTAAGGAAACCAAGAGGACTGAATTAGGCACCACATGGTGATTAAAACCAGTAAAAGAATATTTGTATCAATTGTGTCGTTTATCTCTTTACACCTTATATAATACTCCCTCTGTTTTAAAAAGGATGGCCTAGTTTGACTTGGAACGGAGTTTAAGAAAAGAAAGAGACTTTTTAATCTTGTGGTTCTAAATTAAAGTTATGTCAAACGTACCAAAATTCCCTTTAATCTTGTGGTTTTAAACATGCCACGTGGAAAGTTAAAGTTAAAATGTTGCCAAAAAAGGAAAGGGGTCATTCTTTTTTAAACAAACTAAAAAGGAAATAGGGACATTCTTTTTGAAATGGAGGGAGTATGTTTTTTAATCTAATAGTCTAAATTGTAGGGTAGTTGACTTAAAAAAATCAACAAATGTATATATATTTGTCCTGAAATAAACAATGCTTATACAAAAAGAACAACATTTGCACAAACTGAAATGTCCTGGTCAGATACAAATATTCAAGTTAAATTAACTAATCATCACAAACAAGATGATGAGTGGGGAGAGAATTTACCTATGCTATCCAAAAAACCTTCCTTTTTGAATGCGTCTTGAATGCAGACTCCTTTCATAAGCTGATATGATTATCAAATTGGTCATTCTGGTAACTGTAAACCTCAAATCGAAAACATATAGCATCATAAGGAAAAAAGTACAATTCATCAATTAGTTATACCTTTGACTTGATTGATTTAATATGATGCAACAACTCTTTTCCATTTCTTTTTTGTGAGCCACGCAAAATACAAATGCCAACATTCAAAAAAATTTCAATGGCAGCTCGAGAAGCAACAGATGTGCAGGTCTTTATAAGTTTCAGAGCATGTGGAACCAAATCCATCCTTGAATCACAGTATCGACATAAATACTGTGCATCCAAATTGATGCTTCCTCCAACTTTCCCAGCCATGTAAGATCGTAGAGCACAGTCTAGATGGGAAACATGTCCACATATATATCCATCTACTATTGCTTCACATTGAATATAATTGTACCCATCATAGTCCGAACTGATTGTTTTGAAGCAAAGTATACAGCAACAACCTCGGCAAAAACCAGGCTCACTGCAATACATGTCACAAAGCATGGCTGGAAAAGGATTTTCTGTTGATAAGCTGCTACAAATTCTCTTACCAGCCTTACAAGTTCACTCTATTATATCTGAGTCAAAATCAATATCAAATTAAAAAGAAAACAAATTTGGCATCAGGTCAATAAAAAGATGTGGCGAGTGTTTTTTTTTAACTGACGCAAACAATAAAATAAATATCTACATGCTATATACCAAAAAGCTAACCTTTTGAGCTTGTCGACTTCTTCGCAGGAATCATCCAACTAAATGAGGCAAAAAATTGGTTTATATCCATGTCAGGATACTCAGATTGGAGATACTTTTCAACTGAAATCTTACTTCGAAAAGCATTTTTCCACCTTTTGGAGACTTAAAATGCTTCGGAAGATACAAATATTTGTCTCTAAAGGTGCCTGAACTTGCAACTCTTTTCCCTGCGCGCAAACCCCACATATCACCAGCATTTGGCCAATCCACAGGAGCATATGGCAAGCCTTCGCCAAAGTCAGACTTAGAAACTGGATAAAGTTGAAGCTCAATTTTATTGAATTGGAAGCACTCCCATTATATACAACATGTGCACGACTCTCCCCAACCTCCTTCATGGCAGACATTTAGCTGGAAATCTCTAACTCGGTTAATTCCAATAGAAGTTTGAAACCATTAAAATAAGGAAACATCAAAATTCCACAGTAGAAAGAAAACCATTTTGGCAATAAAATATTGAAGAAAAGAATAGCTAAAGGAGAAAATCTAAAAGTTGGGCATATTCTCCAAGAACACAAGATACTTTAAACAATAAGAAATTTGTCAGAAACAACAAAATTCAAAGAGTATTTTCAAAACTAGAAACTTAAAACCAATAAAGAAAATAGAATATGAAACAAATTTAAAATAACAAATAGAATATTTTCTTAAAAAGAAATTTACCCCACTGAATGCACAATGTTTTCTTAAGAAAATTATTCCCCAAGTACTCGAGGTTGATGGAATCTATCCTCTAATAATAAGATAATGTTACTCAACGGTGTATAAATACTTAAAACCACGATGTTAGCAAACCAATTGATAACAATAAGATTCACTTCGAATACTAAATTTAGAAAAAAAGAAAGAAGTTCAAAAGTTTGTTATTGAAAAATAAGAGAAACCCATCTATTTATAGAGAATAGATGGTAGTGTCAATGGCTTCTTATTGTGACTTATCATAAAATGTACAACCCTTCAGAAAAGTCACAACCTTATGGAAAAGTCATAACTTTTCATCCAAGTCACAACTCTTCAGAATAGTCACAACTCTTCAGAAAAGTTAAAACTCTTTATAAAAGTCACAACTCTTTAATTTCATTCACATCTTTTTAAACCCAACAATTAATCGCCATCAAACAAATTGTGGCCTTGAAGGGTTCTTTAGTAGATACCACAACAAGTCATTAGATCATTCCTAATGTGGGTCTCAAATCCTTTTAGTTGGTAAAAAATTAAGGTTCTCATGAGTTGATAAAGAAGAATAAAAAAAAGAAATCTCCTTTCAGAAATGCACAAACAATCTCAGTCAAAAATTATAGAACTTATTTTTTATTTCAATCCATTAATGTTATATTTTGAATTTACTTCAACCCTATTTTTTAGAAATGTTAGTTAGAGTTACGACCCAAAACGAGTCATGAATGAAAGCCACACTTAACCTCCTAGGTGGGAGAACCAATGAATCCAACCTCAACTTATATTTATCATTCAACTTATGAAATACTAATCGTAATGCGGAAGCTTAAATCTTATTAGTGTAGGAAACACAAATCCATCAAAGTCTACTATATGTCATTTCTAAAACCTGAAAATCGTCACATTAAAGACATCTAATCTTCAAATACTAAGTCTAAGAGTATTATAGGCACCAAAATAAATAAATAAAATAGTTTATGTCCCAAATCTAAGAATATCATGTCATGACCGAGAGAATCCAACACGAGCTAGAATGAGTAGCTCAACCTGGAACCTGATATACTGGAGACTGGATAGATCAAGTACACTTGTTGTACTCCATAAAAGTAAACAAAGGAAAACACAAGTAGGCTTAGTAGGGAGCAACATGTAATGAGTAGGTATCATCAGTCAACCCAAAATAGAAAATAATATACAATGAAAAATAATATAAAATCAACTATGAGACTAAGCAGGTGGAAAGCAACAACCGACATGAACCAGTCACAACAACAATAAAGTAAGTACACAATCAATCACAATATCAAACACACATATGGAACGCATGCCTCCACACCACACTCATTTGGGAAATGAGTTCTTTGAAATTGAGTGCATTAAGTTAATTAAATATATTTTTTCGTTCATGTGGACGTGTTGGAACGTGACACTCTGATCCAATTATATCGTGTCGGGATGTGACACTCCAATCTGATAATACTTTGTCAGAACGTGACACTCTGATCCATAATGTCGTGTCGAAACGTGACACTCCAATCCATAATGTTGTGTTGGAGCATGACACTCTCATCCATAATACTGTGTCAGAGCGTGACACACTCATCCATAATATCGTGTCAGAATGTGACACTCTGATCCATTAATTTGTTAATATAGCATTTATCATTACCACTTTTCAGTGCACTAACAACATTTTATCAAGCCTTCTTTGTTCAACCAAACTCTTCGTCGAGGGGGCTCAAGATTATATATTTCACATTTTCAAGATTTCAGACCAATCAAAGAACACACAACCATATAATCAAGTACAAAGGAACTTCAAAATGTTACTCAATACATATCAATCTCTATTAAAAGTATATCTGTCAAATAAAATAAACCATAACCTACCTCCACCGAAGACCTAAAGTCAAGCAAGCTACTTCCCTAGTGTGTTCCTTTCCTCAATGCCTCAGAGTATTCACAATCTATCAAGTATTCATAATATACAAGCAAACCAGTCGGTAGACACTCATATTACTATAACCAAATTCCTAAAATTTGATACAAACTAATGTATCAAGTTTAGTATTCCTCAAGTTGCAAGTCTAGAGTGATGTCTTAATTCCTTTCAGTAACTTAATCTAATTATATTTATATAATGCATGAATACACCTAAAATTTAATTACCTATACCAATATATCAATATTTGTATCAAAACCTAGCACCACAACAAAAATCCAACACATCGAAACTAACTAAGAACTCATTACTTCAATCCACCCGTAAGTAAAATTGCAGAAGCAAGATCTACTCTATACTCTAAATATTAATTAATAATTGCCCATAACCCTTAATTAATCATCTTTATTCTATTATTATCTACTCACAATCTTGTTCCCATAATAATTAAACTCTACAACAGAGAATAATAGGATGTCTTTAAGCTTTTAAGAAATAAAATTGAAACAATTTTTAATCAATCTCTAGCCAACAACATATATCCATATAATAAGTCATGCTAATATAACCAATAACCTCAAACCTTATCCATCATTAGCCAATAATGCCGTAACATTTGTCCCCTCAAATTGTAAAATAACGTACTGCCAAAGTGCCAAATTCAAATTTTAAATTTCAACATTGCCAAATTTCCCTTCCTAATTCAATTATAACGACCAAATACCAACTATACAACACATTCTTCCATCAATTCGATGCTATAGTAGTACAATATTCGTTCCAGAGTTAGATTGTAATTTACAAAGAAACGTACCAGCAGAGAGACCCACGATTGATTTTGATGTCGTTGCTTTCTCTTCCCAAACCCTCATTCTTTCTACATAATATTTTCTCCTTTATTATTATATTATTATTATTATATAAGACAAACTATAAAGTGTGAAAGTAACCGACTTTTAAGTTTGCATTTATTTTTCTTAACCACCAACTAAATAAATTATAAAACTACCCCATTAAATTCATAAATGTAGTTACGAATAGTCCAAAATACTCATTTAGAGTCTATCTAAAGTCTTTTACAATATAGAAAGCTCTAGTTCTCAAAACGATCAAATGGGTCGTTACGTTTATGTACCCATTGTTCATCCTCGAACGCTCAAAAGAAGGTGAGGGTAAGAAAGTGTAGTTGTTTCTATAATTCCTTATCCAAGGTCTCATATCAAAAGTATCAAACAAACCAATTGGAGATTTACACGAAGTTAAAACATGATGTTGATGATGAGAGAAATCTTAAGTCTATCGAACAACTGTAAATTTTCATGGTAGCTCTCCGATAAATTCTCATAAGCAAAATTGTACATGTAGAATCGCTAGTATACTTCAATCAGATCCAAAGGACTAACCCAACTTTTATACATACTTTCGAACTAAAATCTTCAATTGAATTCACCCAAGTATATTCACTGAATTTCTTTATCCATAAGATTGTCATTCTGGCATCAATCCCCTCCTTTGGAGCTTAAAATAAAATCACTAGTCCAAGAACCTTCAAGATACATTTCACAACTAAAATGTATTAATACCGTACCAAAGATCCACTACTAAAAAAATTTCCCTTAAAATGATGCTTAATCCAAGCGTTCGTAGTAACAAACTAGGTGGTTTATCAAATTTGAAAGCAACATGGAATCTCATTATCTAAACATGTCATACCACTAATAGCTCCTTAAGTAGTTAGTATTTACACTTGACAATCGATGTATTTGTTTCCATATAACACTAGTATTGTACTGTACCGTGAAAGGTCGTTAATCTATCACTATAACACATCATATTTATTGAGAAGATCGCACCCGAATAGCTCAAATAATTATACCCATTGAATTACTATAAAGCATTATCAAATCCATTTTGTCTCTACCCACAAGCAATTTGCAATCTTTCTTAGATCAGCTCAATAACAAAAGTAACACACTTAATAAATATGACCCTCCATAATATAAAATCAATCCATGGGATCGTAGTAAAGATTTTGACCTCGATTGGCGCACCCTAATTTTATTATTCTCTAAACAACCCATACATGATATGGAAGCCTTACTAACTATATTTTCAAAAGTAATTATGTACATTTTCTAGTTGTACCTAATGAATCTTCTTGTATATTGTCACATATCTAGATAAAGTATAAAATTTAACCTCATAGGCCACAACACATATCTTCCATTTTTATATATTTAAGAAACCATCTCTTCTCTTATCGCTCTAGATCTGGGGTATTTAATTGGATGAAGAAGCTAGAAAATGTTGTCTTTAAGTCATAGGTAGTTGCTTTAATAATCGACAGTCAACATGAGACTACCACAACATTTTGCATCTCTCCAAAACTAGTATGTCACAAACTAAACACTAAGCCTATCCACTATATTCATTTTATGAAGCAGGTCAAAACAATCAACAATGAAAGTATAAGTATCTTCATAATTAATACCCATGAAGAATGAGGGTTTCAACTTTATGAACTTAATTAAGAAATTATGTTGATCACTAGTCATTACTGGTCATGTAGTCAATCGAGAAAATATGCCTATATGAAAGGACACTTTTTTTTTCTTTCTGTTGAACCTATATGTGAAATAGAGTGAAGAAGTTCATAAACAACTTTTATAACCTAGATACCAATTTATATCACCTAGATACCAATTGGATTCAAGTAGTAGCACGAAAGAAACAAGGAATGAAGTTTTCCTAAAGTCTAATATCCTCTCAAACAAAAGTAAAGGTGTTCCCATATTGTTCCTCAAGATTGTACTAGACTTGTCCTTGTAGGATGAGATCGCCGAACCTAATGCGTGCTCTGACACCAAGTTCGTCACGACCCAAAACGAGTCAGGAGTGACACCCACACTTAATTTCCTAAGTGGGAGAACCAATGAATCCAACCCCAACTTACATTTATCATTCAACTAATGAAATACTAATCATATGCGGAAGGTTAAATCTTATTAGTGGAAGAAACACAAATCCATTAAAGTCTACTAAATCTCATTCTCAAAACCTCAAAGTCTTCACAGTAAGGACATCTAATCTTTAAATACTAAGTTTAAGAGTATTATAGGCACCAAAATAAATAAATAAAATAGTTTATGTCTGAAAACGAAGGACATTAAGTCATGACCGAGAATATCCAACACAAGCTTCAATGAGTAGCTCAACCTGGAACCTAATATGCTAGAGACTGCCATAAATGAGGGCAAGTCGAAGTTGTTGGTACACTCGTTGCACTCCATAAAATGAAAACAAAGGAAAACACAAGTAGGGCTTAGTATGGAGCAACATGTATTGATTGAGTATCATCGGCCAACCGAAAGTAAAAACTAATACACAATGAATAATAGTATAAAGTCAACTATGACACTTAGCAGTTGGCAAGCAACAAACAACATGAACCAATGACAACAACGCTAAAGTAAGTATACAATCAATCACAATATCAAGCACACATATAGAGACTCATGCCTCCACACCACACTCATTCAGGAAATGGGTTCTTTCAGATTGAGTACATTAAGTTAATTCAATATTTTTATCCTTTAATGTTACCGTGTCTGAATATGAAACTCCGATCCAATTATACTGTGTCAGAACATGACACTCCGATCCAATAATACCGTGTCGAAACGTGACACTCCGATCCATAATATCGTGTCGGAATGTGACACTCCGATACATAATACTATGTCGGAATGTGACACTCTGATCCATAATACCGTGTTAGAACATGAAACTCAGATCCTTAATATTGTTAAATTTAACAATATATCATTTATTGTTCCCACTTTTCACTACATTAACAAAATGTTATCAAGCCTTCTTTATTCAAGGCATCACTTCGACAGAGAGGGCTCAAGATTATAAATTTCACGGTCTCAGGATTTAGACCAATCATAAAACACACAGTAAAGTAACTGGGAATCTTCACAATATCACTCAATGCATATCAATCAATATTAAGAGTTTATCTACCAAATAGAATAAACAATAACCTACCTGCACCGAAGAATTGAAGTCAAGCAAGCTACTTCCCCGATGTGTTTCCTTTCCTCAAGTATGCATAATATATTAGCAAACCAGTCCATAGACACTCATATAACTATAACCAAATTCCGAAAATTTGATACCAACTAATCTAATTATATTTATGTAATACATGAAAACACTAAAAATTTAATTATTTGTATCAATATATCAAAATTTCTATCAAAACCTAGCACCATAACAAAAATCCATTACATTGAAACTAACTAAGAACTCATTAACTTCAATCCACCCTCAAGTAAAATTGCAGAAGCAAGATCTACTCTCTACTCTACATAGTAATTAATAATTTCCCATAACACTCAATTAATCATCGTTATTCAATTATTATCTACTCAAAATTTTGTTCCCATAATAATCAATCTTTACAACAAAGAATCATACTATATCCTTAAGCTTTTAAAAGACAAAATTTAAACAATTTCTAATCATTCTTTAGCAAACAACATAGATCTATAGAATAAGTCATGCAAACCTAACCAACAACCTCAAACCTTATTCGTCATTAGCTAATAATGGCCTGACATTTTCCTCCTCAATTTGTCAAAGAACGTACTGCCGATGTTCCAAATTCCAAATTTCAATTTGAACATTGCCAAATTTCCTTTCCTAATTCAATTATAACGACCAAGTCCAACTAGACAATACATCCATTTTATACATTCGATGCTATAGTAGTACAATATTTGTTCCAAAATTAGATTGTAATTTACAAAGAAATGTACTAGCAGAAAGACCCACGATTGATTTTGATGTAGCCGCACTCTCTTCTCAAACCCTAATTCTTTCAACATATATAATATTTACTCCCTAAATATTATATAAGACAAACTATAAAAGTGTAAAAGTAACCCACTATTAAGTTACATTTATTTTCCTTAACCACCAACTAAAAAAATTATAAAAACGACACCATTAAATTCATAAATGTAATTACAAATAGTCCAAAATAACCATTTAGAGTCTATCGAAAAGTATTTTATAAAAATAAAAAGCTCTACTACTCAAAACGACTAAATGGGTCGTTACAGTTAGTAGTTAGCACTATTATTGTTATTTGGGATAATGCACAAGTACCCCCTCAACCTATGCCCGAAATCTCAAATACACACTTATACTTTACTAAGGTCCTATTACCCCCCCTGAACTTATTTTATTAATAATTTTCTACCCCTTTTTGGCCTACGTGGCACTATCTTGTGGGTCCAACGCTGGTTGACTTTTTTTTCAAGATAGTGCCACATAGGCCGAAAAGGGGTAGAAAATTACTTATAAAATGAGTTCAGGGGGTAATAGGACTTTAGTATAGTATAAGTCCGTCTTTAGAATTCCGGGCATAGGTTAAGGGGGTACTTTTGCATTTTCCCTATATATTTTATAAGTACCATTTAAAGAAGACAATTCGATTTAGAATAGGTAGTTAGCAGTCAATACTATTATTAAGTGGTGGAACTAGTTTTGATAATGTTGTTAATTTGATCCCTTCGTTAAAAAATTGTAGTGTAATTAAGGCAAACATAATCTTCCTAGTTATATGTAAATTGTAAAATCCCCTTTGACAGTAAGGAAAGATACAAGTGTATGGTAAATGGTGTTCAAAATCTGTTTTATCATATATTTAAATCTTAAGTATACATTCTAGTATTTATCTCAAAATTTATAATTTGAATCTCCTTCCGCCACGACTATAATTTCACCGAGAGTCCTGTTTAAACCATCTGCCAACTCTAGAGTAACTATTTAGAAATAGCAACCGAAACATTCTACTTCCATGTTACATTTTAATATACATAGAAATTAATGAACATTTGTACCTATCGACTCAAAAGTTATCTATTTCTCAAGAGCATATATATAGACAATAACTTTCTTATACAAATTCTTTGGGAACTCTAGATATTCATTCTTCCACACTGCAAAATCTAGTTATTGATGTGGGAGAGCCTTTACAGTAGGTAGTATTCACTCTACCACAAGTAGGACACTTTTTCTGAGGTAGCCCTTTTCGAGTTGGTGGTCAGCGCCCTCCTGGAATAGTGGACATGAAGGGTGATGTATATTAATCTTATATCATCGATACAATCAAGGAGAAAATTAAATTAACATAGAGTAAAAAACAAAATAAGAATGCTTCCAACACAAATGAGCATATCTACCTACTTTAAGAAAAAAAACATAGTACAAATCATTATCAGATTGTGAGGATGAGTATATCAATTAACATGAGAAGCTTTGATTGAATTTGGGTATATACTTGAGGACATTAAGGACTTGAATAAGCTCGGTCTCCTGGTAATCCTAGATGAAGATGAAAAGTTAAAAATTCAAAAGCAAAGGAAAAAGGGAAATCAAAATCGTAAAACCTTTGTGAAATGCAGAGGCTATAACAAGTATATTTTTTTTAGTATTTAAGAACTTTTATACTCTTCATGTCTGAGTTGGTGCACATTCTGCACAACTGTCACATTCCTTAATGAGAAATAAATAAAATCATAATTTTAATAGGATAAACCATAAGCTCCCTAGACTATGACAGAAATCTCAGAGACACACCTTAACTAAACTAAGGTCCTACCCCCCCCCCCCCCC
>NC_028645.1:68519561-68526914 GCF_001406875.1 Solanum pennellii
CCCCCCCCCCCCCACCTTTAAACCCTTTTTTGTAATTTTGTGCAACTTTTGTCTTACATGGCACACTACATGACACGCAATTGAGACGTGTGGGAGATATTGGATTCCATGTAAGTCAAAAAGGTGTACAAATTTATTTTTAAAAAAAATTAAATGGGTAGATAATAAGATCTTAGTTTAGTTAAGGTGTGTCTCAGGAATTTCGTTCATAGTTTAGGGGGGTGGGGTACTTGTAACTTTTCCCTAATTTTACTATATCATTTTTTGAATGTAATATATTTAATATTTTGACAAATATATTGGGGGGGTGGGATGATACTTCCTCTGGCATATATTAAGTGAATTATTGGGATATTAACACTCCTCTTAAAGAAAAATATTTAGGAGAAATATTAAAGGCTATTTTTAATTATTTTTATTATTTCTAAACTATTCTCCTAAAAATGTAAAGTAGTTAACAACATCATTAAAAGAAAGGATAAATGTGAAGAAAAACAACTCAATCAACAAATATCTTAAACTTTAAAAAAATTATTTATTTTGAACTATAAAAATAACCTATGACTATTCACTTAATATGGACTAGAGGGAACAAATCTTAATAGTTAAGTTGGTTGATTACATTAACTTTTGTTCACCTTGTTGGTGAAGGTCCAATTACCATGAACTAATTGAAATTATCTCTTGATTTTTAAATTTGACATCTGAAAGTAGACATTTAAAAAGATAAAGTTAAATGGTCAAAGTCACACAACATTTATCATTTTTTTTTTGCTAACTAAACTATAACCATATATGTATTAAGACACATATCATTTAATAGATGATTGTATGTAGTGTGAAATCTCTAAATGTATTTAAAAAAATGTCAAGTACCAGTCCACATGAATAAATATTTCCATTTATGCAGAACTAAAATAATTTGAGTTTAAAACTTAAGGGGGTTAATATTTTTGGATAAAAATTCAAATCTAATCATTTGTAAATATTCATGGGTCATTTGTAAAAAGATTCACCCAACATCTTCGTTCTCCAACAGTGATCCTCGTCCTGAATTGTGGTTTGTCCCTTCAAATTGCTATATATCGACTTGTTCCCGCACCCTCCCCTATTAAGTTGTAATTATGTTGTAGATAAGAAGTGGTAATATCTCATGAAACTTAGGTAAAACTTGAAACTCGGAAGAATGACAAAAATATTCTAAGGAGAAGGTGTGAAGGAAGTAAACTGAAAATTGAAGAAGATATATAGATTTTTTATTCGAAACGTAATCATTACCTGGATGGTCGGCCATGTTTTTTAACCAATCATAGGAAGAGACTATCATGCCCCAAGCCTAAACCATTATTGTCCTCAAGCGAACTCTTGTCCTGACTTAACTCATAGAGGAAGACAAAATCATTAATAGAAGGATTCAGAAGTACTTCCAAAAGAAACTGTCTCAAATAAACTTAGAACGTTTAAAGATAAACATTCAAACTAGACAAAGTGGCGACTCATGTCTTATAGCAAAACATCTGAAATACAAGATTAAAGAACTCATAACTAACTGTCTATGAAGTCTCCAAATACTAAGAGGGATGTCGGGACAAGACCCCCATCATCCTAACAACTTACTAACCAAATAATAAAAGAGAATCTTTTGGAAGCAAGGAGTCTCACCAACACATACCTAGTGACATTGAAGTCACCACACACCACCCAAGGCCCATCCAAAAAGTTTTGCTAGCTATTAACTCATTCCAAAGGTTTATTCTTCTGACCCTCCCTTTTGTAGTCAACATAAACTTCACTAAGGTATCATGTCATCTTCTGTTTTATGCCAATAAATATGCATTGAATTGATTAGTTTCTAGAGTTAATGAGTTCTCCCAGCCATTCTCACTTATCCCATATAATCAAAATGAGTTCTCCCAGCCATTCTCACTTATCCCATATAATCAAAATTCCACCACTGCTTCCCTTGGATTTTAAACGCACTTCTCCTAACCATCTATTGGAGTAGAGATTGCATGTAATGTTTGTTACCTCCCACTCAAGCTTATATTCTATGAGAACCTAAATGTTGGCATCTCATTGATGTACTAATTACATTCTAAGATAAAATTTTGGCCTTCATTGATCACTTATAGGTGGTCTCCTACCATTCCTTAATTCACTCCTTGGCTCCCCATCTTTGTATTTCACCTCGGAGATTAAGTTACATATTAGTTTTGGTACCAACTGATTGTTGTTAGTTGGATCTTTTGGTTGTTCTCTTCTTTGGTCTAGTTTGATAAACAAGGCCTCGGATTCCTTTTCAAAGCCATTGAACAAAGCCATCAATTCTTTTCTTAGTCTAATGATGTATTGATCCACCCATGAGAGATTTCTTGTCTCCTCTTCACCACTGCACTCGCTGATATCAGATTGGATGAGGATGAGATTTTCTAGAGGTATCAATTGAGACTTTCCATATAAAATCTGAATTGAGCTTATTGGAGTTACTGGTAACAGCGATGGAATTTCCTTTGTCCATGGTAGATTATTTTCAAGTTGCGTGAAAGATTCAGGAATATCTTTTCATTTGATCTCAATGATGAGAGCATCGACTACATAGTTTTTGGAGGAAAAATGTGACAAATCAGAATTAATGAATTTGTTAAAGGGCTCAACCTTAGATGGAATAGAGACTTTATGAGGTGAGGGTTGGGTTTTGTGATGCCCATGAGGAGACCAATTGACAGGAGGCCCATTTTTATTAAATACCCTAACCCCTGAATTTTGAGGGAATAAAAATGTCCAGCACGTGATATTTTCCACATGGCTGGGACCCGCTTCTTCAGTATGCAGACCAATACCCAGTGGGTATTTTCCATCACTCTTCAAACTTAATTTATGATTAGTATCTTTCAGCTTTCAAGGTTCAGAAGAGCAGAACATACAATTCTTGTACAAAAGATAGGCTTTTTGATTGTTGAACCCAACCCCCCTAGTACGGCGAAACATTGTCGGAGCTTCTACCCAGATTGGCAATGAAAAAATGTAGTCTCCTTTGAAACTTCGACCTCCCGATAGATTTCATTAGAGGAGGCATTAACTTTGAGACGGGTTGGTTCTTGAGAAAAGTCTCTTTTTCGATTTTAATCCAACCCCCCACATTTATCTCCTAATTCTTTCATGGTGCTGGATGTCCAAAGATAAAGAGGGAGACCAAGACCACCATTTCATGACCAAGCAAGCTTGTGCTATACTGGATAAGGACCAGTCAATGCCGACCACCAGTCCAACTCCAACAACTATTTTTGTTCTTGTAAAGACCACTTGCTTCTAAAAACTACTTTATAGGTGTCTTCTCTCCTTAAAGGCTGGTCAGTCAGAGTCATAATAGATGGGAAATGGATCATTTCCTTGCATTAATGGCTTTCTATTGGTGAAGTTTTCGATGCGGTGGCGAGACTCAACCAACCATCATTAGGTTTGTTTTTAGGGATAATGTAACTGCCATAGAGTGACCATTAACCGAGATGGCAGAGAGAAAGTTTCCCAACTTGTTGGATTTAAAAGAATAGAAAAGAGAGGCGGAAACATCTCTGACTTTCCAGGTCTTAAATAGCTTCCCCTTAAAATTTGAGGTTTCATACATTATCATGCATTTCCAGCTCAAAGCCATCCTACTTAGTGTCATCTTCCTCATATATTCTAGATATTTCAACTCATTTGAACAACCTATCAGACAAAGAGTTCATTTCTAAGATGTCATAAGACTTCCCCATGACCTGGAGTAAATACGATTGTCCGTTAGTAGGAGAAAATGTTTTGAAGGAGAAGAGAAGGGGTTCCTGTGGAAGTAGGACACCATAGAAGGGTTCCAAAGACTTGTACAGAGCCTTTTGGGGAAGAGTATTGGGATTAGTGTCTGGAATTGAACTCTAGTACATAGATATCCCTTTATCGAGCTTTGAGTTTTTAGTTTACAGTAATCCTCTATTTGCAAATCGTCTAAAACATTTTATAGAGGCATAATTTGCTTTTGTTTCATATTTTGAGTTTATATCTTGTTAACATTCAAGAACAACTAACGGAGAATCTGAGTTTTTGTGATGCAACGATATTATAAATTGCCAATCTAATCAATGATAATGAATCCCTTCAAATTGAAGTTGACAAAATATTAAAGCAAAATAAAATCCTTCATGCAAAACGATCCGTATTGCGTTTGACTCTTCTTGCTTCTAGAAAAACTTTGAAAGTCATCTAAGGTGAAAATTTCTTAGCCTAAGGCATTTCACAAGAAGTGTCAAGAAACTCGAAAACTTGTTAAGTGATGAAGACAATGTGACAATCATTACTATGTATCTAGGGGATGATGCAAAATTATGGTAACGTATTGAACTAGTGAATGTTGAACATTATAAGATTGATTTGTAGGAACTTCTTAAAAAAGAGTTGAAGGATTTTTTTCCTCGTAATGCAGGCTGGATTTCTAGGAACTGTTTGAAGACACTATGACATACCAGATTCGTGAGAGACCCTTAGATAATGCTCTTCGCTGATACTGGATATTAACATGTCTGGGGAGGATAAGCTGCATAATATCTTTATGAATTACAAAAATATGCACATAATGAACTTCAAAGGTAAAACATAAAAGACCTTTCTAGTGTAATTGTGATAGTAGATGCATTGACAGACTTTCACTTGGGACGAGATGATGTTGAAAATTCTTCGATTTCCTCTAAGTCTAAAGGAAAACAAATAATGAAGGATTGGAAGATAAAAGAAAAATGATCAAAATGTTGAGGACAAGGAAAAGGAGAAGGAGAAATTGAAGGCTAGACCGTCTAAAGGAAAAGAAAAGGCTAAGTTTGATGGTTGTTTCGTTTGTGATGGACCCCACATGGTTAGAAATAATCTAAAATGTACTAAAGTTATCAATTGTTTACTAGCTAAAACTGAGGATGCATAACTAGAAGAAGGACAATGGCATGTATTAATCTTGTAAGTGTTTTGTTTGACAAAAAAATGTTGTTGCGTCTAAATTTATTTCCCTGATCAAGTGACTTAGCTAGATGGTAATATAGACAAGGTTTTAAATCATGTTGACCTTGTCACTTCTATAATCTAAAGAAACAAATATGTAAGGCTAAGTTGGTGACGAACTGTTGACAAAGCTAAGGAGTGCACACTGACACCAAGGCCTGATTTTTAAGTGGTAATTGAGGATCAAGGACTTGAGATAAAGGAAATTTGGTGATGACTTGACAAGGTGAAGACTTGAAAATGGCGTGTGGGCGTGGCATTGATATTCAAAAATATGACAAAGCTAAGGCAACAATGCTAGGGGTATAAGGCAATGTGAGATAAGGCAATGATACAAATTTGGACATTAGCATGGCAACATTGAGTGGGAGCAATGCAAGGTTGAAAAGTCTAAGTAAGGTAGTGGTATACATGTTTGAAGTTTGGCGATAAAACAAGCAATGCCAAATCTACCCAGCAGGTACAAAGTACATACATGACCGGCGGTTACAAAAATTACAACTTTATTTTATTTCAGCAAAGACTTTGTTTTGACGCCTTGTTTGAATTATACTAAGGTTAACAAGCATTTTCTTCCTTTACGCCACATGTCGGTAGTTGACTGCACATAAAATTATAAATGTGCGGGCTGCCTTATTGTGGAATTTGGATTTGTTGTTCTAAGTATTAGGGAATACTAAATAGAGGGGTAAATCTAAGTATAAGGTCTAGAGTGATCTTATAGTGCCAGGGCTAGTACAGATCAAAGTGTTCTTGCATTTACTTTAAATAATATTAGTTGGAAATTGAGTTTTTCGTAAAATTTATTGTCTTATTTTCTTTTTCTAAATTGTTTGACTTTATTCTATATTGTTGCCTACGGTCTTATGTTGCCTAAAAACGTCCAAGGGTTGGTCTCAAACATTGTTGTCTATATTTTGAGTTAAGCCAAAACAATCATAAAATTGGCTAATAGTTGTGAAGGTTGAAGTTGACAAGGGTGTTGGTTGTCACCTGCCGCACATGTATTAATTAGCAAACAAATTACTGTTCAAAGATCGACCCCGTATCAAATTCCATAAAATAAAAATGTATAGATAAAAATTTGAATATAAAATAAGCGAACATTTAACTTTTTTCTCAAAAAATATATGGAATAATTATGAACAATCTAATTGATGAAATCTCCCCTAATTTTTAATTACTTGTAGAATACACTAAATATATTTGTCAAAGTATCCCAAATACTAGAAAAACTAGTATTTAGACCAAGTTCTAATATTTGAGATTTTAAAAAAATTCAAATATTACCCCAAAGTTTTGTATTTTATAAAAAATATCTACTATTTATTAAATCCATCTTATATTTGTTAGTACCTTCTCCTGAAAAGTTTGAGTTTAAATTTGAGCGATAAAATTGAGAAAAAAAGAACAAATTGTGTTTAATGATTTATAATTATGACAGATTTAAATATGTGATCAATGTATTGTTTTGCCTACATTTTTATTTGATATTGTTACTTGTAATCAATGATATTTTAAAGTTATTTTTAACCGGACATATTTTTTATAAAATGATAATATAAATTTATGGGCATTTATATTAACTTTTAGATTTTATGAGTATAAATTATATTTTTTGAAATAGTCAAATATTCTTGAGAAAACTTGAGCCAAACAGATGGGGTAGTTTCACTTAAATATTTGACCCAAATATTATTTGTCAATAATATTTAGAAACTGTGAGTGAAACACTAGATAAATTAGTATTGTTATACTTACAAAATGACAATCACATTAATTTGATCAAATTTATCTTTTTATATAAGGAAGATGGTCAAATATGCCTTTAAACCATGCGAAAATATCTAGATATACCCCGTGTTTGAAGTTCGGATCATCTATGCCCTCGTTGTCTAACTTTTTGCCCATATATGCCCTTGTAGATATTAGTTGCTTTGCTGAAAATAACCAACTCATTTTTCTTTTCTTTAAATAACAAATGAAATTGTCACATCCCTTTTTAATTACCACTGGTCATTTATTTATATTAAAAAATAAATACACCTCTTTTAAATAGGATATTCGACCTGTAAATCCTATTCGACTCAAATTTCTTTGGACATAAGCCGACAAATCATATCTTACCCAAATCACTTTGATCGAAGAAACGACATCTCCAATCGAACCCATCTTTTTCTCCTAAAAGCAAAACACCATTAAAGGTGAGATTCGAGCTCTAACCATGAGCAAACAATAGAGCTCCAATGAGCTCACTAATTTGTACAACCTCAGATAAACAACCACCAAATAGATTTAACCATCACGAGCTCCAGAACCCCCCCCCCCCCC
>NC_028645.1:68527538-68543621 GCF_001406875.1 Solanum pennellii
CCCCCCCCCCCAAGGTAGCCGGCAAAACACCAACCTACACACCTCACTCGTCTAGCAAGACAGCTAGCTAACGACCCCAAAATAGTTGTGTTTCAGATGTCAAATGTTATCTCATTTTATATCTGATCGGAGGAATTCAAACTACGATCACTTTGGGCTGGATATGATTTACGGGTAGGATATCATATTTAAAGGAGGTGTATTAATCCGTTGAGTACAAATAAATGGAAAAGGGTAAAACATACCTTAAACTGTCTTAAATAGCTCATATTTATCCTATATTTCGGCTTAAAACTACCCTTCACATCAAACTATTGGGTCAAATGTGTCATTCTTATTAATGGAAGTTGTTATGCCATGTGGATTCCAGATAGATGTCATATTGCATGCCAACAGGGTTCCACTACCACATAAAATATCAGAAAAAGGGTCAAAAATACCCTTAAACTATCCAATATAGCTCATATTTACCCTTAAACCACATTTTGGCTCAAAACTATCCTTTCCGTCAAACTATTCGGTCAAAAGTGTCCTTATTATTTAAGAAAGTTGTTAAATGTCATATGAATGTCACACTGCACGCCAACAGGGTTCCAGTGCCACATAGACTAAATTCCTAAATCTTAATTTGAAAAAGGACAAATATACCCCGACCTATCGTAAACGATATGTAGATACCCTTCGTCATACTTTTGGGACACTAGTGCCCCTCCCGTCCATAAATTAGAGCATATATGCCCTTCAATCTAATAGAAGACTAAACAGGAACACGTGACGCAATTTTATCCGTTGATAAATGTCAGATCGGCGGATAAGATTATGACATGTGGATGTCCGTTATAATAAATGGTATATATACTTTACTTTTAGACGACAGGGGCACCAATCTCCCAAAAGTATCACAGAGGGTATTTGCTTACCATTTACGATAGTTCGGCGGTATATGTGTCCTTTTTCCCAATCTTAATTACTTTTTCCCCTTATTTCATTTTTTCCAAAAACGTTTTCGCCCATTCTCTCTCATTTCGCGGTTAGGGTTTCACAATTTTCTTCAACGCTGGATTTCAAAGTTGATATTCATGGGTTAGTAAATTTTTATTATTATTTTATTATATTTACAACCACAGATATCCACTATGAAACCCAGTCCCGAAGAAAGCTAGCCGCGAAATGAGGGGAAAGTCGTAAAATCCTAACTATCATACTTTAAAATCGTAAACGTAATAAAATAAGGAAAAAGATGTACTAACCCTACAACCACGGATATTCACTTTAAAACCCAGTCCCGAAGTAAGCTATGAAACCCTAGCCGTGAAATGAGGGGAAAGTTGTGAAATCCTAACTATTATGCTTTGACATCATAAACATAATAAAATAAGAAAAAATATTTACTAACCTACAACCACGAATATCCACTTTAAAACCCAGCCACAAAGAAAACTGTGAAACCCTAACCGCGAAATGAGGAAGAAGGGGTGAAATCGTTTCTAAAAAATAATGAAATGAGGTGCGAAAAGAGTAATTAGGATTTAGAGATTTAGTCTATGTGGCAGTGGAACCCTATTGACATCCAACGTGACATCCACTTGGCATTTAATAACTTTTGTTAATAAGAAGGTACTTTTGACCCAATAGTTTGACGGAAAGGGTAGTTTTGAGTCGAAATATAGTAAGGATAAATATAAGCTATTTGGGATAGTTTAAGGGTATTTTTTTATCCTTTTCTATTTAGTCTATGTGGCAGTGCAACCCTATTGCTGTGCAATATGACATCCACATGATATTTAACAACTTCTATTTACAAGAAGGACACTTTTGACCCAATAGATTAACGGGAAGGACAGTTTTGAGTTGAGATATTATGTAAGGGTTAATATGACCTACTTCGGATAATTTAAAAAGGATATTTTGACCCTTTTTCCATAAATAAATGTCATGTGGTAATTAAGACGGATATGACAATTCCATTTGTTATTCAAAGAAAGAAAAAATTAATTGGTTATTTCTAGCAAAGCAACTAACATTTATAAGGGCATATGGGCGAAAAGTTGGACGGCGAAAACACGGATGAGCCAAATTTCAAACAGGGTATATCTAGACATTTTCACATAATTTAGGGGCATATTTGATTATTTTCCCTTTTATATATGTTCATTGTGTAATGAATGCTTTTATAATTTTAGGAATCGCCTAGTGTGAGAAATAGAAATAAATAATGATGAAATAAAATATTTGTATCTTATTTAATTGTTTTGTTTGAGATTACTTATTCCTATCATTTATATATTATAATAATATGATATAATTTGTTAGCCGTCAATACCGAGAAAGAAATGAAATAAGCTTTATTCCTGTGGCCAATTCTGAGGTTTGGGACTCGGTTGAAAATTCAGATACAGAGAAGAGAACTTTGAGCGGGGAAATGAAGTTGATTAGTATGCATCATGAGTGATCGAGCGAGTGGTAGATTGATTAGGGTTAGCCTAGATGGATGTATATTCATGGTTCCGACGAAGCCTTTCTAGAACTACAAAGACCACTACCACAACTGTCACTGCTCAACCGGACGACGAACTACTCTACGGCGTCACTGATCAATTACTCGATTTTATCAAATCCTTCTCCATTGACACCTTTCGAAACTTCTCTCTCCCAAATGAGGACGATGGAGATACTCCCGAGAATGTACGGAGAGATCTATCTGATTGGCAACAACGTCATGCTTTGCTTGTTCTCTCCAAACTCAAGGTCTTTACTTCTCTTTCATTCTATACATTTGCTCTTACCTTCTTTTGTATTTTCCTTTTCTGTTCTCTTTAGGGTTTTTTTATAAACTGACTTGAAGGAAGATATAGGAATTGCATTTTGGATGTTGTAAAACTAGGGTTCTTATTGCTTTTTCAATATGATTCATCCTTTGAGTTTATTGAAGTAGACTCACTTGGTTTAGTTTACATTTTGACCATTTCTCATAGATTTCAAGAGGTACTGATGTTTGATTCTCTAAAATATGAAAATTATGTGTAATAAATACATACACAGAAGACCTACTGCATTTTGAGGGGTAATTGTGTTTTAAATCATTCTAATGCATGCATTAAAAACCTTGCATTGCTAATACTATGGTTTGACTTGTATTAGTTATACATGGAATTATACCAAATAGAGCATACGCATAGATTGAAAAAGTGTATCAAACAAGATATTAATAATACACAAAGCTAATGTATATATTATTTTTTCTAATGCATCCTACCAAATGACCTTGAAATGTATTTAACATACCTAGTATCTAGTAGGGCTTTCAACAACTCATATCAATTCCTGTAATTAGATATCATTAAGATTAAAATGAGAATGTTAGAAGAAACATAAGGAAGTGTATTTCTTTCTAGCATCAACCGAAAAGGAAAGATTTCCATGTGAAAAGGAAATAAGGGAGTACGCAATTACGTAAAAGGTTTAGTTTTATACTGTAGTATGAGACAATACAAAGACCCTTAACCTAGTTTTCAGTTTATTTTGTTTACTAGAGTGACTAGACTATATATCTCAGGCCAGGTTCTTACACTTGTTTTATGTCTATTTGAGACTAAGAATTATTAAGTGGTGGCTGCAAACCTATGGATATGTTTAATAGGGGTCAAATTTACTACCAATTTTTATTTTTTTTGATAAAGGTAATGTTAAAAGTTATCACCAATTTTTTGAGTGAAAGATTGGATGTATGAGTTTGTACTCTTTTTATATAGATTTGGGTTATCCTATCCACTTCAAACAACTTTTGAGGTTGAGTTAAGCTGATTATCCATTTTTGTTTACATGGTGTAGAGTCAGACCCATAATTGATATTATTAGATGCTTGAGGACCGAGGCATGTCAAAGTTATTAGAATCTCACATTGGTTAAGTGTATAAGTTGTAGTCTCTTCATTGGTTTTAGGTATTCCTCAACATTTCTTTTGCAATTAAGTTAAGTTAGGCCTAGTGTCACTTTCTTAACACCGAGCATGTCGTTTCGCGTTAACAAAACTTCTTTCATAGATAGGTTGATGTTGATCATTGATGTAGTAGGGAATTTCAGTCATCTCCCTAGAAGAAGATCCCAACACCAATCTACTAGGCAAGCTGCCAAATACATGTAACATTTTTTTTTATGACCTTGGTGGCTAGGCTAGCTTTATGCACCATGACTAATTCCACGACATACCTGTCACCTCCCACCAACAACATGTACTAGGTAACTCTGTCCACCAAGGCTATGACAGATGGGAAGAATCACCTCGTGTTTTGGTCTCCGCTGTGATTTGAACCTGAGACCTCAGTCTCAACCACTTCATTGAGCACTAGGCTACACCCTTGGGTGCCCAAATACATGTCACATAAACAACCAAAATATGAAGAAAAATAAATACATGACTTAATTTTTCGGTCTTTTTGTTTCATAATATAGGTGATCCAGCAGTCTTTCCCCTAAGTAGTATCTTGAGTGGAGTTCAGTAATTATATGCCTGTTTCTACCAGATTTTGGCTATATCTGAGAGACAGGTGTTGGTTTCATCAGCTTGCATGTATTCTCTTCCTACTTCCTGTTACACACCTGTGCGTTACTGTTTCTCTCTGGAGATTTATTTTCTACTGTGAGGTTAACTTCTGTTCATGCATTTTCCAGTAGATGAAAAAATATTATTTTTGTGGATTTAGTCATATTGGGTTACACGCCTGCATCAGCTATATCAGTTGGCATTTAGTTGTGGTTGCTTGTCTTCACTCCTATCCATTATCTTCTCAAATCAGTTGTTCACTTCATTGCAACATTCAGGAACTCTCACAATTGAGGTTCAAATTATGTCCGCGTTTTTTAAAGGATCACCAATTTTGGACAGTATATTTTGCTCTCGTTAAGGATTTTGTTGCCAAGTAAGTTCCGTGTACTAACTTTGCAAATGCTGTTGTGCTTGTACTTACCGAAGAAGTTAAAGTTCTATTAATGTTGATGATCAGATATGAGCTTCGTGCTATACAATTAGATAAGCTCAAACAGATGAGATTGGAAAGTGAAAATACACCAGATGTTACTGCATGCGAAGTTGAGATGTCTGAAGCGAAGAGAACAACGGATGTATCACCAACAATTTCTGAGGATCACAATTAGTATCTCCTTTGGATATGTCACTAGTTATCAGGTATATATTCATTTCTTCTTCCTGGAATGCTATTTGTGATTTCTATTAGTGAGCAACTTCGTACACAAATTTTGTGCAACAGAGTTCCTTCATCTTTTTCTTACTTTTACCTTATAACCATTCAGTGCAAGAAAAGTGGCTCAGCTATTAGCAACATTCAAATGTGCCTTCCTGTTTCTGCTATGCATATTTGAAGGCACTTAAATAAAATAAAACAGAATATGTGAATTTTTTCATTTATGATGATAAAAACTGCAAGCCGAGCAAAATTTTAGATGAAACTAATTGTTGATTGGAAATGCTTTTGTTCATCAAGAAAAGGGAACATATTTGCAAATTTGGCGTGTCATGTGACAACTTCTACTATACCTGCATCACTGGAATTGATAATCTGGTATTGTTCTGCTTCTAATCGAGCTGTTTTTTTAATAAAATCTACTAGAAATTTCATACACCAATTTGATTTGAAGGCCAGTAGTCAGTTCATTTATCTTAACATGACCATAAAACCTATTTAATGCAACTGAGCAATACCCATATAAGAACAGATCTTAAGTTTGCATGTGTGTCTAGCAGGGGTATCTAAATTCTAAGGCAATGTAGGAAATATAGTTGAATAATGTGAGTGAAATGAGATGTAATTTGCAGGTGTAGCTATAAAAACGGGAAGCAAGTGTGCTCGTGTCCCTAGCATGAGTACCTAATGCAGCAACAACAACAACAACAAAAACCTGCCCTATGTAGTTCCACAAAATGGGGTCTCGGGAGGGTAGAATGTACGTAGACCTTACATCTGTCTTAAGAGGTGAGGTTAAGAAGTTGTTTCCGATGGACATTTGCTTCAAAGACAAAAACAATCTAGAAAAAGACGTAATTGAAGTACAAGATTCAATAAATAATACTCCCTCTGTTCCAATTTATATGACTTACTTTTCCTTATTAGTCACTCCTAAAAAGAATGACACATTTCTATATTAAGTAACAACTTAACTTTAAATGTCCATTTAACTCTTAATGAAATGATTTATAGCCACACAAATTTCCATCATTCATTTTAGACCACAAGTTTTAAAAGTCTTTCTTTCTTTCTTATACTCTGTGCCGAGTCAAATTAGACTAACAAACAGAGCAGATAGTAGCAGAATAACACTACAACAAATAACAATATAATCGAACTACAACTCAATACAAGAAACCACAGATATTTACAAAAATCAAAGAACAAGAAACAACAAGTCTAGTTCTATGACTACTAGTATGGACGCACTCTTACATGCTAACCTTCTATCCTAATTTGTATTCCCCGCCTTCTTATCTAAGGTCATTGTAATGCCTTGCAACTTCCAAGCAAAGATTTGAACCATTTTCTATATGCGTACAGGCCCGAACCTGATAATTTCTAAGATGTACATAGATGTTAAGGTCGTTTACCAAGTGTGATAAGTTTATTATATGTGTTTTAGGCTCATAGGGTACCTTAAACCCCAAGCCAAGTTCAAATCCTTTCTACTAGTTATGTTTTTCGCAAGAGTTCATGCAAGGGTCAGCTTCAAACGACCATGTCTCTCAACATATAAAGAGTTAGATGAGCCATGACTTGTCAAATTAAAGGTATTTGAGTCTAGTTTCTAATACATCAAACTGTTTGTAAATTCGATATTTGTACACTAAGTTATGCCCATTTTACTAGACGCTATATTGTGTGCACGAGCAGCGCGTCGACTGCATGTTAGCGCACTGAGGCAGCGACTACTACCTTGCCGCACGCTGGTTGCGCACCCAAGACTTTATCCGCACAACAGCGCACGTCAAAAATTAGTGCAATCTCTAGGAAAACAGAAAGAAAGAAGCAATGTAGGAAATACAGTTGGAAAACGGAAAGTGAAACAGAATATCTGAGATTTGCAAGGGAAGATATTCAAAAATGGGAAGTAAGTGAGCTGGTGTCCCTAGCTTGAGTATCTAAGGCAATGTAGAGTGTACAAAGGAAAATCTAAACTAAATGTATGAAACATGTGATTGAAATATTCAAAAGCATACAAGTATCTAGCAAATTTGAGATATGATAATGGGAAAATTTTGCCGTCATAAATGACAAATCTATGGATGCAGTGAATATGAGTTAGATATTTTAACAATGTGATTTCGTGCTTAACTGCTTTTACTATGTTGGTGATTCTGACTGCAATTGCATGATTCCATTTGGCTTTGGATTGCCAAAATTATCTTCATTCAACCTGTCAGGTTAATTGATGTCTCTTCAAACAAATTGATGCAAATATTAGTTGCAAAAGCGGAAGTGTTTCATAGTGGACCCTTAAGATTAGGGGTGTACAAGTCAAACCGAACCGACGAACCAAATCAAATCGAAAAAAAAAATAATTTGTGGTTTGGTTTTGTTGGTTTGGCGTTGGAAAAAAAAACTGACCACTCTTGGTTTGTTTGGTATTCGAAGAAAAAAAGTCAAATCGAACCCTAACCAAACCGACATAATATAAATATATAATTTTATTTTATTTATAGATAAAATATTATTTATAATCTACTCTGGTAATATATTTTTAGTTAGTTTATAATTTTCAATGTTTATATATACTATTTCAAATTTGGGCTTGTAAAACTTTGTATATATTATATTTTTTACTAAGATCAGAAGTTACAATAATATCGTTATAGTTTTTCAAATTTAAAGTTAAAAATTTACTTTGTAAATATCTTGTTTTGTATTCAGTTTGATTGTAGCCTTTGATCTTTATTAATTTAACATACCGAACCTTCATATGTAGAAAATATTTGTACTCATGTGAATTTTATCGTCTTTTAGATGATATCTATTCATTTAACATTTTTTAAGTTTAGTTAATCACACGTAAGTGAAAATATATTTGATCTCTTTTTCAAACACAGTATAGTTGTAAAAACCCCGAAAGAACTCACTTGAGCTGAAACCGAAAAAAATAACTTTATGTGGTTTGATTTGGTTTCTAGATTTAATAAATCGACATAATTGGTTTAGATATTTTTTTAATGAAAAACCAAACCAAACCGGCCCATGTACACCTCCCTTAGTCACTTCACTAGGAAAAAATTTAAATGGAGGCAGTCTCAGGTAGATTCTAAAGCCAGTTCAAAGGCAGTGAATTATTGTCCCTCCCCTGCCCAGAAAGATTCTCTTGAAAGGCAAAAGAGGGACTTTTTTTTGTTTGATGAACATGGTGTCTGGACCAGCTTTTTGCGCACCTCGACTAATTTATAGGATACCTGCCACCTCCCACCAGCAACAAGTACCAGGTAACTTTGTCCACCTAGGCCTAGGACTGATGGAAAGAACCACTTAGTGATTTTTGTCCCGCTAGGAATTGAACCTGAGAAAAACTTATTGACCACTAGGCCACACCCTTGGATGCACAAAAGAGGAACAGTTGGTAACGTTGAGAGTCATGTATATATAGAGTGTTTGGCCTAGTGGTAACGGTGAGAGCCATGTAATAAGCAGAAAGTAAACCACTAGGCCAAACACTATATATACATGGCTCTCACCGTTACCAACTGTTCCTCTTTTGTGCATCCAAGGGTGTGGCCTAGTGGTCAATAAGTTTCTCAGGTTCAATTCCTAGCAGAGTCAAAAATCACTAGGTGATTCTTCCCATCAGTATTTGCCTCGGTGGACAAAGTTACCTGGTACTTGTTGGTGGTAGTCGGTGGCAGGTATCCTATGAATTAGTCAAGGTGCGCAAAAGCTGGTTCAGACACCATGTTCATCAAACAAAAAAAAGTTCCTCTTTTGTCTTTCAAGAGAATCTTGGGTTGGGGAAGGGGAGGGATGACATAAATGAAATAATTCACTTCTTTCCAACTGACTTTAGAATCTACCTGAGACTTGCCTCCATTTAAATTTGTTCCTAGTGACTAGGGGTGGTGTACATGGGTCGGTTTGATTTGTTTTTTCATTAAAAAATATCTAAACCAATTATGTCGGTTTATTAAATCTAGAAACCACATAAAGTCGGTTTTTTCGGTTTCGGTTTTTTTACAACTATATTGTGTTTGAAAAAGAGATCAAATATATTTTCACTTACATGTGTGATAAGCTAAACTTAAAAAATGTTAAATAAATAGAAATCATCAAAAAGACGATAAAGTTCACATGAGTACAAATATTTTTTTTTACATATGAAGGTTCGGTATGTTAAATTAATAAAGATCAAAGGCTACAATCAAACTGAATACAAAATGAGATATTTACAAAGTAAATTGTTAACTTTGAATTTGAAAAACTATAACAATATTATTGTAACTTCTGATCTTAGTACAAAATAATATATATACGACGTTTAACAAACCCAAATTTGAAATAATATATATAAACATTAAACTATAAACTAACTAAAAATATATCAACAAAGTAGATTATAAATAATATTTTTATCTATAAATAAAATTATATATTTATATTATGCCGGTTTGGTTTGGGTTCGATTTGACTTTTTTTCTTCGAATACCAAATCAAGAGTGGTTAGTTTTTTTCCAACGCCAAACCAAACCACAAATCGTTTTTTTTGGGGGTTTGATTTGGTTCGTCGGTTTGGTTTGACTTGTACATCCCTACTAGTGACAAAGGTTCAAGGGGAAAAGTCATCTCAAAGAAAGACGGTTTCAATGTTCTTGGACCTTTAGCCTTGAAATTTTTTCTGCTAATTTTGTTTCTTTACTTTTTTACTCAAATAATGTTTTCATTGCTTTCAAAGTGAAGATAGTATTTTGTTGCTAGTAGGGGAGTAGCTTTCATGCTTCCTCTCATCTGGTGGAAGACAATGTCAGTTAAAGTCTGACTTTATCACTGAAGTTAGTATTTGTAAGCCAGACGACTAAATGCCTAGTGTTGAGGCAGACGTTTATCGAAAACCTGTAAAAGATTATCATGTCATGTGTTATATTTCAAAATTAGATGGATAATTTTTAGTCCATAACTTTTTTATGAGGTAACATTTGTATTATAAACCAGCACTTAGGTAGTGCTAAAACTCTTTTACAACAAGTAAATATTTAGGAAAGAACGAAGAACTTCTCTTCCTAGCATGATTCTTAAAAATTCTAGGATATCTTCTGCATCTATAGGAGAGTTCTTTGTATACCAAAAACACAAGCAAAGTACAATTAATTTTTGCCTTTCATACTGGTAATATCAAAAGCAAAATACAATATGTTTTAATCTTCTGTATTGTTCTACTACTGTCTTCAAAACATCTACACTCCTCTTCTTCCAAAGAGTCCACCAAGTGCAGGCTGGGATTGTTCTCCAATAGCTCCTATTATTGGCTCTAATCCCAGCTTCCTCCCAACTAGAGAGAGTGTCAACTATCTATCTTGCTAGGCATTGTCCATCTTATGCCTCTGAGATTGATGAAAATCTTCCATAGTTGGTCTGTGATTCTGTAACACAAGAAGTGTCTCACTGTCTCAGCTGCCTCTCCACACAAACAACAATGTCTAACTAAAATGATGTTCCTCTTTCTCAGGTTTTTTGTGTCAAAACAGCCTTCTTTACTAACAGCCATGACAAGCATGCCACCTTCAGAGGTATTTTGTCTTTCCAAATTTGTTCCATGACCAGATGATGTTCTGTGACATTGTCAAATTAAAGTACTTGTACCCTGAATTTACTCTTATTCTATGAGACATTGTGGAAAAGTTAGATGTAACTTGTGCCTTGTAGAGTGTAGTAACTAAGCAATTGAGTCTTTTATACTCAATAATTAATATATAGGCAGGCTGCAGGCATGTAGACCTCCCCAAAAGGGCATGATTCATCCAATTTCCTTTAACTCACACAATAGATGAACAAAGTATTAAGATCTTATAACCTTATCAAAATATAACAAATAAAAGTTAAAAAAGAGTTAAGAGTCAGAGATATAAATCAAATGGAACATACATCAGTCGGTAGAAATTACCCAAGTTATAGAATCAAATAGACTAAAAAAAAGTCAAGAGAGTCGAAGTCATAAATTTAAAATAATTAGCTATTTAAATTAATATAGTCAAATGATCACAAAATTTGTACGTCTACTCCATGTTCACAAGTTCTTAGACCAAAAAAAGTACATAACATGCACATTTAAACTATAAACTAAGTTATACTTGAGGCATCTATATGAGTACATTCAATTCAAAGGCCATCTTTCTCAATATCTTCCATGTCATTTTCCAAATCTTCAACTTCATTTTCAAGGAGGACTCCTTCTAGTGGAGGTTCGTCAATTGACAATTCAACAAAATCATTGATACTTTCATCAATATTAAAATATTCTCTACCTAATACAATATCAAAGGATTTTTAGGTTATTGTGAAAGAAACTTACCATATTAAAAAATGACTCGAAAAATATCAAAAAACTTATCTAAATCCCAATTGTTGCTTGGATCACTTGTTATTTTTCTTTTCTTTGAGACAACAAGCGGAGATTATGATGCACAACAAAAAAATCTTCAATCCTTGAAGTAGCCAACTTGTTTCTCTTGATGCTATGAATTAATGAAAAAGTTCTCCAATTCCTTTCACAACAAGATGAAGAAGCCAACCAGGAAAGCAATTTGTAAGTTAAACTTTGTAAAAGTTGAGCATTTATACCATGTTTAGCCCACTAAGATAGAGGCTCCGCATACCCCATATAGCATCAATTACATAAGGCTCACTAAAGTGACCATTTCCACTACAAAATGCCCCTTGCTCGAAAGAATATTTGCTTTGAATCATTTGGATCTTTAATAATTGAAAGCATTTGATTCTATACAAGGAAATCTCTCTATCTTCATTAGGAACAAGTCTTCTTATCCCATTGCTTTCACTTTGAAGCCAAGATTCATGGTAGTATTCGGAAACCAAGGAAATGTGTCATACAATGCAATAGAATATTACTCTTATTCCACCTAACCACGAGATTTCTTGAATTTTCTCAAAGAAAATCCTATTGACCATTTTCCCCTCATGCTCAAATACAATCACCTTTACCTTTTCGCTTATTGTATCCCACATGTCAGAAAATAAGGTGCAAATGCAGGCAATCAAGGTCGGGTCTTCTAAGCATAGATATCGGTTTCATACACTTTTAAAAGATTCAACACTATCCCACCAACTATCATCCATCACAAGGGATTTTATTTCACACCCTTGCATTAACTACTTTATCTCCCTTGTAATTTTTCCATTTGTCATCCATCACCTTTTTTTCCAATGACGATTTTACTTGATGAATACAAGAAGTTGTGATAATATGGGAAGCAAATCTAGTTTCGGCAACTTCTAACAAAGATAGTTCCGAATACTTTTTGGGAAATGGCATGCGCCATGTCATGATTCACCACAAAATTTTAAGCTACTCACTTCACCAATCAATATTAGTATTTATTCACAACTTGAGAAGTGAGGTGATTTTTAGAAAGGTTGACACATACTTTTCAAAGCAAGATTTAGGCAATGAATGACACATGGTGTCCAATATATGTGAGGAAAAGTTTGTTCAACAATAGAACAAGCAAGTTTCATATTTCCTGCATCATCGGTGATAACCTTTTTTTTTTTTTGAGACGGTAACAACTTGTATTCTGTTCCAAAACAAAAACCAGAACCTGCCACAAGAAGTTACAGATACCTAATTACATCGGTGATAGCTTGAACTACATTTTGTGGATCAACATCTTCTATGGCTTTAACAAACAACTTAGCAAAATACTCATCATCCTTGACAGTTCCACCAGAATTAAATGATTTCAAGAGTATTGGTCCATGACTAGATGTTCTCATTATATTTATCACTGGTCAGCTTTTAGTATCAGACCATCCATCCGAACAAATTGATAATTAAATGAAGGGAGATAAAGTGAAATTGTCGCTGGAAAAATTACAAGGCTGATAAAGTACTTGAAGAAAGGACACGTGAAGTAAAATCTCTTATAACGAATGATGGGATAGAGTTGAATGCTTTTTAAAGTGTATGGAACTGATACTATATATGCTTAGAAGAGCCAACGTGAATGTCTGGGAGACAGCTACAGAGAGAAATTGAGTTTAGTGCTAGAAGATGCATGTCAGTTTGCTAAACTGAGTATTTAATCAAATCTCCAACTGGTTTGGGATTGAGACAGTTGTTATTGAGTATCTAATCAATAGTAGAACCTGAATTTCCTCCTTGATTCTGTTCGTGATACCCTGGCAAGAAGAGCTTTTGTTCTGGGTGTAATGTAGCAGCTCTCAAATCTTCATGTCCTATTCTTGGAGAAAAAGGAAAGTATGCTGCTTGTATAATCTAGTGTTAATATCTTGAAGAAAACTAGTGTATTTCAAAGTGTAAGTTGGAAGCTTTTAAGTGACCATTAAGTTTAGTGTTTCAAGAACCATCAAGTGAGTAGTTGATTATGATGTTGCATATCTACACATCAACACAAATGCATCTCTTCACATTTAATTATAAATAACCACATTTGATATTCCTCGAGCACTTGTTGAGTTTTGGCAAGACAGAATTTTGTCATATTGTTTAAGTATTATGAATATTTGTCTAGAGCAAAAATAATGCATCATTGTGTCGTGCATGTATCTCGTGTTTTTCAGAAACTCACTTGACCATTTATCATTTATTATTTCTTCTTTACCAATTAACATGCCATTGTCATTTAATTCAAGATCTTTATGTCCTTCACAGATGGTGCAGACTTCTCTGCCGCATGGCTGGACAATGGGTGCAAGTTACAAGGTGATTTATAGTTCTGTGAATGCATAGAAGATCAGATCTCATAGGATTAATCTTAGGTTGGTTAAATACATTTTCATGTTGGTTAAGTATAAGCTTATCTTAATGTTACTACTTGGAGCACCACTCTTCCTGTCTGACCTTAATTTATTAATGGTACTAGCTTGATAATCTCAAATGTTGGGAGATTATGTGTCAAATGAATGTCTCTGACCTTGCTGTGTTGAATTCTGGTCTTTTATGTTTGTGTTGCTTCTCGAGTTTGTTGGATTAATCCACTGGAGAAATGATTTTTCTTTTGCGTATCTTGCAGAAGAAGGTCAGCTGATTTGTCTTTAAAAAAAAAGACTACAAATTATGCATGACAACAGTTGTTTTCATGTATCAAACTACCGCAAAGAATTTGAGGAAAACAAAGTCTTAAGGTTCTTGTTTTCTGTTAAGTCTCATACTTAGATCATGTTAAAACACAGCTGATAAAACAATGAAACATTAGAAAACAAATGGCTGAGCATGTTTATGGTGTAATTTTTCTTGAAGTAACATTATCTACATGACCTTTTAAAAGAATTAATTTTGGTCTTGTGTAAACATTAGAGGAACTTCTTCTATTATCAACCTCCATGTTAGTCTTGCATTCAAACAAGCGCTTACCCCACTTTGAGAGGGAATTTCATATTCTGTTTCTTTCTTTTTTTTTCTCTCTACAAGGCATTTGGTGTTAGAACATTATTGGCTTAATATAGTAAAAGGCTTTCTATCTAAATATATACTTAATTTTCTATTTTTGAAGTCAATCTTGAAACTAGTACTAATTGAAGTAAGATAAGTTTCCTACTTATTTGTTTAGAGAGAAGTGTGGGAGAATCTAAGAAGTGACTAATGAGAAAAAGAGTGAAGCAGTCCATTAACTGACCCACTCTTCACTGAAAACAATGACAAAGAAAAATGAGAAAGATCCGTTGGTGAAGATGTCACTCCTGACATTGACAGTGTTAGCTATTTTATCTTTATACACTGATCAGTATTTTTCAAGCTTTACAACTCACTTCACTACCCTACTTTTCACTGAATTCTGAATTATCATCATCATCTTGGAATACACAAGTGATATTACAGCACATCAATGAGATCAGTGCAACTAGTTGGAGATAATAGGTCAAATTTAGGGATGGCAATGGGGTGGAGTGGGGTGGGTTTAAGGTTGTGTGGGGGCAAGTTGAAGTGGGTTTCTTAAAAAACTAATATCGGGCTTGACGGGTTATAGGTATATGTGATTTTATGTGGGTTTAAATTTAATTCTAACTTTTTACATCTTCCAAGAGTGTTAAAGCTACTAAATATTCAAGATAGTAAATGAAAATGGTACGACAAAAAAATAATACATTCTTACATGTTTTCCAATTGATCTCTAAAAAATAATTTTCAAGTCACTGTCATGTTAAATTGATACAACTTAATTAAAAAAAATGAATTTATTTTTATGAAATATATTTTTAGTATCAAACTTCACTGAAAAAAATATTAAAAAATTATTAAGGGGGTGGGGTGGGGTGGGGGTGGATTTGAAAATGAAAAAAGTAGTTCTGCGGTCTCTAGTCAAATTTCAGTATAAAGAAACAAAAATGAAATATATAGTGTTCGTGGTATCTTTTCGAGTGTTAGAATTTGGTTGAACTTAATAACTTTTGATTTGATTCTATGAAAATCACTATATGTTAAAATTAAATTTTCTCTCTCTTGGATTCGACCATTATTAGTTTTAAAAAATCATGGAAAAAAGTGTGATTTGAAGGGTGTGTTTGGTACGAAGGAAAATGTTTTTTATGGAAAATGTTTTTCTAGAAAATGTTTTTCTGGAAAACAAGTAGATTTTGGATTTATTTTCTCACGTTTGATTGGTGAGTAGAAAATATTTTTCCGAAATGATTTTTAGTATTTGATTTATGTATGAAAAACATTTTTGAGAGATATCTTTTATTTTTACTAGAGTAGAATATAATTTATGAAATTGAAAATATTTTTTAAAAACAATTTTTTTAGGGGGGGGGAGGGGGAGGGTGTAGGAGTGAAAAAATAAATTTTTGAAGTTTATAGTGTTTTTGAAAAAACAAAAAATTATTTTTTTTTGGGGGTTGGGGGGCTGGG
>NC_028645.1:68544338-68558914 GCF_001406875.1 Solanum pennellii
GTGGGTGGGTGGGGGTCAGGGATCGAGTAAAAAAATAAAATTTTAAAATTGAAAAGATTTTTTTAAAATTGTTGTTTTTTCCAAAAGAAATGTAATTTAAAATTGGAGGAGAGTTTTGAAAAATGTTTGCCTTAATTTTTGAAGGGAAATCATTTTCTTTAATTTTGAGGAAAATGAATTGACATGGAAATATATTTTCCAAAATTTTTGTTCCAACCAAACATGAGAAAAATATTTTCTTCGTACCAAACACACTCGAAGTCATGCTTGTTTATCTAAAAGTTGAGGACTCAAAACAGCCTTTTAAATGCAGTTGTCATGATGTTGCATCAAAGTGGGAAAGGCATCTCACTGACATAGTACTCTAAAACTAGCTTCCCTTTGCAACTTTAATTTGTTTGAACAGACAAAAACTAAAAGGTAAACAGTTAATCCACTGAGTTCTTCCAATGGAATACCTACACCCAAATAAATGAAAGATTTATTTCTTCATGATGACAGAAAGGGCAAGTCATCAAATTGCTGCTCACTTTAGCTTTTAAAAATGAACCGAAATTGATAATTCAAATTTCAAAGGAGCCTCAAAGCATCCACCTACAATCTCGAAGCATCAAGAGAAATCAAGAAGAAACAATTTCAATATATGTGAATTTATGCCCACTTTAATCTTACAAGTGTAATCTCACTGAACTCATCATCGACATACTACACTAATAAACTCACTCATCAAACACTAAGGTGTAGTCACATGCTAAATGACTTATTTATTTTCATCTAGCTATGATCTGCAGGGACCATCTTGTTGACCACGCCCTATAGGAACAAGGCTATTTACCGCTTTTTAAACTTGTTTGCATAGGCTTGTGCACTGATTTCATGTATCATAGCAACATGATATCTGACTCTTCGAACATATATAACTCGTACGGAACCTCACGTTGAACTTGAGTCACTCATCACTAGGAAGGTTATAATTACCTTTACATTTCTCGCGCATTATAACAAATGGTTAGTTTCACCAAATATAACTAGTGTATAACAATTATAAATACACTTGTAACACAAGTAAATCAATCTAATTCATCATTTAATAACTTAATCATTTTAAGCATCAACAATCATATCATAGATTACAAGCCTGTTTGAAGACCAATTAATAAGTATTCAATTTATGAGTATACATATGAATATAAATCAAGTCTAAACTCTAATTAAATCATAACCTACTTCAACAGAAGAACCGCATGCAAGTTGATCCGTAAGAGTCTTCCCTTTTCCAAAGCTTTGAATTGTTCAGGGTCTAAAATAAGTAATTACACAATATTGAATTACTTACTCCACAATTCTAGACCTTACGAGCTAAACCCCATTGATTTTACCATTGTTCATTACCTAAATATAGTGATCCGAAAAGTTATCTTTGGAATTTTTTATAAAATTTATCATTTTAACCCTTTTAATAATTGTCCGATTCATTTTCTTATTGGTTTGTGAAGTTGGGTTAGAAAGTTTAGTGCAGTGTTGACATTTTTGGAAGTTTTTAGTTTTATAAGGCTTAAGTTGGTTAAAAGTGGCTTATTGTGTCAATCAAAGTTTTGAGTCTCGGAATGAAATTTGGTTAGTTCCATTAGTTCCAGAATGTGGAATTTGGTCTAGGAGAGTCATCAGTTTCTATTCGGACTTATATTGTGGATTTGAAGCGTTGAGTTAGGAAGTTTGGGTGCTCAGATTAGATTCTATGTTCGAATGCTCGGATGAGATTCCGACAATTTCATTGAATTTGTAGGATGATTTTAGGTCTAGAAGACATTTTGGATGATTTTTGGAGGCTCCGAGGCCAATTTGATCACTTTTGAGCGTTAAGTTCGTTTATTGAAATTTTCACGAGTTTCAGGTCAAGGAGACCTCAAATTCATATTTTGATGGTTCAATTGAGTTTGAAATATCGAGCTAACATAATTTTTTTGTGTGTAATGAGTTTCGAACAAATTTTGAAGGTCCTTTCGGAGACTAATATGTTTAGCTAATTTTTTGTGTTTATTGTATGGCGCATTTGCGAAGTTCTGTTCAGTTTTGCGACATCCACGTTAGCGAAGACCTGATTGCGTTTGTGAGGGTTGAGGTTTTTGATCCTCACATTCGCGAAGGTCTGCTCATTTCCATGATAGACCTATCACTTTCACGAGGAGTCATATTATTCGGGGATAACGTTCACGATCAGGGCGTCGTGTTCACAATGGTCTCGTAAGTGATCTTGAGTTCGCGTTCGCTATTGGTGATTTCAAAGAGTTTTTTCAAGATTTATTGATTGGGTAACAATTTCTAGCTCTTTTTAACTCTTCTGTTCATTAAATATTTCATGATGTTGATGTATAAACATGAGTTTTGAGCCAAACTTTGAAGGTTTTTGTAAAGGGTTAAGGTTTTGATAAAATGGTGAAGTAATGCTTGTTTGAGCTCCGTTTTCGAAATGGTTTTCACTGATAGTTTTTAAATCATTTGGGTAATGCAATACTAAATTCTAGATTTAGCCCTTTTGTTGGAATGTATGCGTTCACGTATATTGATGGGACCAAGTCCTCGGTGCAGTAAAATTAGACAATAAAGAATTAATATAAAAACGTAAAGATTGACAAGTAATTTTATGTGGAAACCTCCTTGCATATGGGAAGAAAACCACGACATGTTCTCAATAGGACTTTTCAAACCGTTTTCACTAATCTTCAACAAGCAAAAGTAAAAGTCGGTTATGACAAGAGATTAGCTTGCTATTTTCCCCACTAAGTAATACTTCCTATCACTTAGCTGAGTCTAAGCAGATACAATACTGCTCTCTATACGAATCCTACCTGATTAATATAGAATTAGAGTAAGCCTAAGTTACACTTAACGTAGCCCTTACAATGATTCACAAAAGTTTGAAACATTTCTTTCTCAATTGAAATGAATCCTACAATATAAGAACAATTATAAGCAATCAAATACAACAAATACAAAAAGCAATAAATGCACTTCGATCAGTTCCTTTGTTGTTCCTTGAAGCTTGAAATTTCTCTTTTTGAATGAATGAATTTTACTGTTGTTTGATTGATATATACCAAGAAAAGTTATTACCCATCAAACAAACACATGGTCGTCCCTGATTGGTGAAGTACTCTGTTGTTTCACCAACTTTCCTGACGCAGACAACTTTTACAGCTGTCCAGCAATTTGAAGCCTGGACGAGTTCATACTCTGCAGAGGACCAAGTCCCGCACTTGTGAGAATATCATCAAAACATCTAAGAGCATAAACACTTATCAATTTCCATCGTTTTGATGATAATATATAACCTGCATAACTCCTCATGTGAGTTTACAATCATTCATTCCTATTGCCATAAACAGTAAGCATTATTCATATGACTAATGAACTCTCCTTAACTCTATCAAGTCCCTTTGTTGAGTTGAGCAGGTTCTTCCTTACAGATGGTTTTCGCTTTGTAAGCTTATGAATTTTCAAAGAAGAGAAGATCCAAATTTAGCTTGTCAAATCATGAATTTGTGTTTTGGTGAGAAGACTATATGAAATACACACAAACTCCTTGGAACCGCCCATTGGCTGAGAGCCTGCCATTCTGGAAGGACGTGCACCTACCACATCAGAAGTGGTAGCTTTTTTGACATTTGTCTTGTCGTCCTTTCAATACACAGTCTTGCAGGGACCAGGTCCCTTGCAAACTTCTTTATGAATTCTTGAAAGGTTTCCTGGCTGACTCTCTTTTGTTAAAGAATGAATTTAATATGGTGTTTGTTATGTTGAAAATATCAACCATAAAGAGTTATTATCCGTTAGACAAACATTTTCGTCCATTCTGATTGGTGTAATACGTTGACGCCTCACCAACCTCTAACACGACAGCGTTACAGATGTACCCCATTGTAGATCTGGACAAGATAACTCAGACAAGGATCAGGTCCCTTCATTTGTGAGGATCATTAAAACACCTAGAATATAACATCCTCATTTTCGATATTAGGTTTTGGGTCATTTTGACCCCGTTTTTCAAAAAATTGATATAGGTGTTGATAGTTTCAAATTCTTATTATGATTTCTTATTTGAATAGCTCGTGTTGTTTTGGATATTGTTTGAAGGGGAAAAGCTCAAGTGTGATTTTCTAAATGCAAGTGGACTTATATAGATTTGTTAAGCTCGTAGAATCTTGTATTTTTCTTGTTTGTGTTGGGGATTAATGTGAATTGAGTTGTTCACATTGATTTATCTGTGGACCACGAATTACGCCCTCGGCTATCATAATATGAATTTGAGGTCATCAAACTCACAACCGATCTTCAAACCATACAATACCAGAATTTTTGTGCTCAAAAACTGTAGATCTTTACCAAATCTCATTTTGAAAAAACTCTAATACTTACACTCAAAAAAAAAAACCTATAACGATAAGACGAATTGTTACAAATTTCCTTCACAAACAAAACAAAGAGAAGTGAAAATAAGTTGAAAGTACAAAATCTGAGACACACATGAGAGAAGTGGAAATTATAAAATCTACATTTTGATCATCACTCATATGAAGGATGAAAAAAAATAAAGAAGAAGGTACAATGTTGCATGTGAGGGGGCAAATAGAGAAACACGAGGGGAGTCATTGGGACTTGACACACATTATTAAATGTACAGAACAATATACGAATTCAGAGTAGTAATAATGGAAAAAAATTACCACAATCACAACCACAACCATACAAACACAAACTTCATTGCCACTGACACTGATAGTTCTGACTAAATCAACATACAAGCCCCAAGATAGGAAAACCCAATTATATATACTGCCACTATGGTCCCAAATGGAATTCACTTCACTTGCATGTGACTTTATTTCATTAAGAAAACAAAATATGTAATCCCTCTGTTTCACAAAAATTAGTGATTTAATTTGATTTTGCATAGAATTGAAAAAAATAAAGAGAAATTTTGAGTGATTTTAAATTAAAATTATGTCAAATGTATAAAATTGTTTTCTAATCTTGTGGTCTTAAACACGTCACGTGGAAAGTCATTCTTTTTGAAACAAATTAAAAAAGAAAGGAGGTTTTTTTTTTAAAAATAGAGGGAATATGTATATACTTGTTATTTAACCACTTCCATAAAATCTCACACCTTATCGTAAGGTAATATTCCTTTTATTCCTAATTAGTTGTCTATTTTTTTTTTAGTTATCGCTAATTATTTGTATATTTTGACAAATCAAGAAAAGACAATTTTTTCACCTTATTCTCAATTAATTGCTTTGGAAAAAGTAGAACTTTTTTAAAATCTTAAATTTTTAATTCATCTTACTTCATCATTAATAGGGGTAAAATGACAAACTCGTTATAATATTAATTGTTTTCTGAATAGATATATCAATTTAAAAGTGGACAAGTAAATCAAAATAACCCATGTAAGTATCGTATCATATATGTCACATTGGATATGAATAAATCATATGATGAACTAGCGAAATTTTAAAAGAGGTCTCTTCATTTTATTTTTTTAAAATAGCATAAATTACTGCTAACAAGCTACATCAAAAATTTGTAATAAGTCAAAATAGTTGAAATCGCAAAAGACATCTAAATGTGAGTTCATATTAAGTATCTAAAATCTAACAATCAGAATTTGTTGAGTATTTTATGGGAGATTGAATGTGCTCACTTTTAGCAAGCAAAAACATATTTTAAAGGACCATTTTGAATTTACTCTAAAACACACTCCCTCTGTCCCCAATTATCCGTACGCATTTTCTTTTTTAGTTGTCTTGAATTATTTGTGCATTTTGATAAATTAAAAGAAGATATATATTTTTTTCTTTATTATATCCTCAATTAATTATTGTAGAACTTCTTGAAAATATTAAGTTTTTAATTCATTCACTTCATAATTAACAGGGTTAACATTGTAAACTCATTGTGTCAATTATTGTCTCCTTAATAGGTGTGTCAATTCAAAAATAGACAAGTAATTAGGAAGAGGGATTAATATTTTTATTGATTTCTCTCGCATTTTAGGTAGGATTTTTATAAAATTTAGTCAAAGTTACTTTTAACAAAAGTGGAGCAAAGTTAAATGATTTTTATGTATAAAAAAAAATAGCAACTTTTGAGTGATGAAAGCAAAGTTAAATGAGCAGTCATGAACAATAGTCCTTCCTTATATTTAATCTTCTTCTGGTATGACAGAAAAATCCTTAAATGTTCCCTGCTGACTCTACATGGTGAATACCTTGCCTAATCTCCCAGTCACCATGGTTAGAGTATGTTTGAATTAATTTTTGATTTATTTTGATCTCTTTAATTTATTCAGATACAAGTAGGAAAAAAAACACATAAAAAGCTATTTTAAAGATCAATTCAAATAGATTCTTAAGCCTTATTTGTTTTCATTAAGATTTAGATATTTGAATGATTAAGATGATGTCTCTAATCTAAACATCAAATTATTTCTTCTAAATCTGAACACTTAATGTCTATGATTATTTTTTTTTCAACATCCGAATATACATAATTTATTTACATGAACATGATAAATATACAATTCAACTAAACATTAATTAAATATCAAAAAGAATTAACAAAATAAAATCACATTTGATTAAAAAAAATTGAACATAGTTTGTAGTGATCGTGAAGGTAATAGTTATTATTAGTGGCTAGTAATAATGGTGGTGATAGTTTTGACAGTGTAGGTGGTTGGTACTATGGTCACTATCACAATGGTGGCTATTAGTAATAGTATTGTGGTTGTAATGATGATTCTATTAATGTTAGTAGTCAGCGGTGTTGATGGTGACAGCTAAAGAATGTGGTAGTAGGCAGACCGCTGCTAGTTATGATCATGGAGTTGATTGGTATTAGAGATCAACCACATCAATGGTAGTGACTAATAGTAGCGGTGGTGATGGTTGGTGGTAATGGCTACACAAAAATACTATCTTAATAATATTAAGATTTCTTTGAAGAGGTGACTAGGATAGGTCTTGCCCTCATTTGTTAATGTAAATACTTGTAGTAAACAAATATGACAAGGCACATCCAACAAATTAGTAAAACATTTGTAATTGGGAAGTAAAGGGCCAGATTTTTATATCCATAGAATCAACAACTTGCCTGTAGGGAAAAAGTACACCACAAACTTTTTGATGTCACAGTGTACTATCATCAAGTGGAGATAAAAAGAGAGCTACAAAACCTAAATTGATTACTGAGAATAAAAAAAAAAAAAGGAAGACAAGTACACAAGACATTGGCTATGTCACCTTGCAAGTTACAAAGACAGTCGAAGCCTAATCCACAATTTATGCCTATTCTACCTTCCAAATTGTTAGTTGTGTGTGTAATCCTGCTATCTAACAGATAACTAAAACTACACCACCTATTTATACAATAGTTTAGTTATGGGAGAGAACATCAAATATCCAGCAATTTCATCAGCCCCACCAGCTTAGTGCTTCACCCTAATCCATTCATAACGGCCAGAAAGCGGTACATCATTTACCACATCAAAGTTGTACCTGGTAGGTGAAATGAACAAATTTTTACATTAGTTCAACATACACGATTGTAAAATGTGTTTTAAAGAGAAAATGACTGCATACTTCTCCATAAAAAGGCGTTGTTGTTGCTGCTCAGCAAAGGTGAAAAACTCCTCGATTTCATGAGCTGAAGGGATATTTCTAAGGATAAAGTTCCTTGTTCTTTGAGTTGTTGTGTTTAACTCTGTTCCCCTTGTCGCAGAACCAGGGTTGACCATTTCGTCCACCTCCCTCACCAGACTGCAAGGTGTGCTTTCTCTAGTGCTTCTGATTATACACATTCACAACTATCAGTTACAAGACCATATGCAAGTAATGAGCGAGAGAAAAAAAGAACAAGAAATTCTGCTGGAACCACAACAAATAGTTATCTACCGACACCTGATCTTCCACAACAACAACAACAAACCAAGTGTAGTCTCAAAAACAGGGTCTATAGAGAGGATAGAGTATACTCAAACCTTATCAGTACATGATCTTCCATACCCCCAAAAAGGGACAATGAAGTACTGAAATAAGATAACTGAATACAATAAAATAACTAGTACTAGGAAAATGAAAAAGGATATCCTATATTTAACCTAGAATATTACTGAAGACTTTGCCTTGGCTTACTCTCAATACGAGACCCCGCGAGGACATGTCATGAGAAAAGCACATAGTGAAAAGAAAAGCAATCAATGGCTTTATAAGCTAAAATATTTTTTGTATAGGACAAATATATCCATGGCCACCACCAAACCCTAATTTCTTCTTTTTCTTTACCCATTTTAATGACCACCATACACCCTTTAGTGCATCAGAATAAACAGATAGCTCTGTTATGACCAGTCATAATGCTTAAGAATATGATACTAGACAAAAAAAGAAGAGAATATCTAACTTGTTATCAGAACAACTAAGATCCAATTAACTATGTAAATATCCAGTCCAAACATCATTTTTCACTAGGAAAGCAAAAGAAGAAAGAGGTCTAACAATAGAAAAGTTAGGGGCTTCCATTTAAAAAAGAGACAGAAACATGACATTTTGCTACATTTAAAGAAATTTCTCATATTAAACTATTTGCTCTTTAAGATCCTTTTCTATGCAGTGGAATATGGTATTCCAAAGGTTGTATACCATAGGATACAAGAAATGGCTACAATTCTTTTCATGTAAGATTCAACAGCTCAAATGCAATATGTAAGAAAATTCACTTATTCTTCCGTATCAAAGACCAAAATCTTGAGGCGCTCGAACGGTAAGAATCAAAAAAGGTTTTAGTTTCACAAGTATAACACAAGATCACTATTGACCACCTTCTCCATAAATGTTAGCATGAATTAACACGTATGTTGCTCGGACTCTTTAAAAATATATTTTTTGAAAGTGATGAGTCCACCCAACTTAAAAGATAAACACTAGAAGAAAGTACAACAACATATACTAGAACCCAAAGAAGTGAAGCTACAAACAAAAGCAAGCAAGAAACAACATGAAGAGGAAGAAGTAAAGGCAAAGGAATGAAGGAAACAAAATTCATCATTTCCTTGACCTGTAAGAGAGTAAAACTTACAAAGCAAACATTTTAAAATAAACTTGCGACTCCAACCATGAAAAAAAAAAATGCATTTTAAAAGCATGATACTCTTCAATCTTCAAACTTAAACGAAATCTCTTTTTTTCATAAAAACAGAAAAAGCACAATAAAAGTGTTTACCCACGAATGCAACACCAACACCAAAAGTGCTCAAAGGGCGTTTCCCTTTCAAACAAAAGCAACAAATTGATTTACAGCTTCAAACAGAGGAAAGATTTCCCTTTCAGAAGTTGAAAAAGAAACCCACTAGAATGAACAAAAGTATAAGTTGAGGGAAGGGAGATTTATACCTATGTGTGTGTTGGAAATGAAGATTATTGTCAGGAAATGAGATTTCATCAACAGACCCAACAGAAGCAGAGTGTGGGTGTGAGTTAGGGTAGGGAATGGGGGTGGGTGGTTTGTGAAGGCGGCGGGAACGAAGTTGAAGGTAACAAGAATCAGAAGCAGAGGAGAGTGAGGGTGGTGGAGTTGAAGAAGAAGAAGACTGAAGACGTTGAAGTGCTAGGGTTGTCGATCTAGTACGAACACCAAGAGAAGAAGACTCCATAACATGGCCACTTTTTCTCAAGTATTTTCCCATGAATGTTTTGTAATGGAAAACAGAGGAGGGAAAATAAAAAGGGATGAGTTTTTAGGTAAAGTTAGGGTTGAAACGGGATACTTATGACTCAACCCTCAACAGTAACGTTAACCATTTTTTCTATTTTCTATACAACAATAACATATTCAAGGGCATCTCCAACCCAAACACTAAATTTAGTATCACTATTATTTTTGTTATAGTTACCAAATTTTACATTAAAAAAAAATTCTCTCTTTTTATTATTATATTATTATTTTTATTCAATTTATATTTTCTTATTTCTTATGTTTTGTTGTAAAATTAGTATGTATTTTATATTTCAATTTTGATGTATGTCAATTACTACTTTGTTGAGTGTTTATTATAAACCATTATTTTTAAGTACATTATATTATTTGTTCAAAAATTTGTATGTTTGTATTTTTAATTTTTGTGAAGGTTAATTGTAGCTTATATTCAATTATAATTTATAATAGAACTAACATAAGTTTAATTTTTGAAAAAAAATCATATACAAAAAAATCATATTCAAAAAGGGAACTGGTGTGATGAATAGTGTTACACCAAATTTGATATAACACTATTCACACACCAAATTTGATATAAAAATTGGTGTGGATTGGAGCTCAAAACACTAAATTTTACATCAAATATAGGATTTGATATAAAATTGGTGTTGAATTAGAGATAGTCTAAAGAAGGTATAATGTACATGGATATTATTACTACTTTTGTAAAAATAGAGAGCTTGTTTTCAAAAAATACTCGATTTAAATACATCAAATTTAAATAGTAGAAAAAAATATATAGTCATCAATAAGAAAAATAGTACAATATTTTATGATTTTATTATTTTGAAAATGAAAATAAGTATATTAAGATAAGCTATTTATTGTATTAAAATCACATTATCTTTTAAGAGTTGTGTAAAGTATAAAGTGGTAATGAATTGATTTACTAATGAACCAATTTATTACACATTAACAAAAAGTGATATTTTTTGTAATGATGGGTATACTTCACTACAATATCTAGTACAAGTATAAAACTAGTTCATTTATTTTAAGAACGAATCAGATTTAGTAGTGTCTTTTCTTTAGGGGTCTTTTAGTGAGAGAGGTATATGTATATCTATAATTGGAAGACAGTGGCTTATGTAATGACAAAATATAACGGAGGGCATAGACGTACCATTTATTAAAGTTCGGAGGTGAATCCGTTCTTTTCATTTCATAATAAAACTCCGTTAATTTCTATTTATATGACATCCTTACTAAAATAGATGGTTCTTAATATTCCTTCTGTTCACTTTCTCTTGTTACTTATTTCTAAAATAGATTTTCAATTTTAGTTGTCACTTTTGACATACCAAGAAAAGATAACTATTTTTTTTCATGGGGAGGAGTCCCAAATCGGTGTTGGAAGTGGGAGTCGGATCACAGGTCAAGGTCAAAAATTAGGACTCAGGTTGAGATAAGAGTTGGATCGAGATTGATTCCCGAATTTTGAATTACAGTCGAGAATTTGGGGTCATCAGATTGGGGTACATAGTCGTGTCCCATGTCGGATCAAGAGTTAGGGTCTTGGATTAGGGTTGGATTGAGGTTTGGATCCATTGCTTTTTATTGGGGTCGGGATTTGGGGTCTCGGATTGGAGTACATATATATTTGTGTCCCATGTTGGATCGAAAGTTAGGGTCTTGTATTGGGGTTGAATCCGGTGTCATATCCAGATTATATTAAAATATTTGAGGGATAATATTTTTCTTCTTACTAACCACACCAGAAAAATAAATAAGAAAACCACTTATTTTAGAAGAAAATATTTTCTTGGAAGACATTCCAAAACACACCTTTTAAGAGTAAATTAAACCTTAACCTTTGATCCTGATTTTCAAAATTGGAATTTCATAACCTTTTTTTTTATTGTAATGACATGCTATAATATTTAACCAAAAAAAGTGATAGAAGAAGAAAGTTGTTAATTTTCCAAATAATTCATGGAGAATTTGACCTTTATTTCTTTCCTCGTATTGAATTATAGTAGTCGTAAATTGATGCACGAATGGAGGAAAATAGTAAGTCAAATATACATTGAATTGCCTATTAATTAAATGTATTAAGTATTCCATTGGATTCCTTTTTTCTACTAATGCGGGAAAGTGAAAGCCAACACGCGTTTTAAGTTTTAAAAGGGAAATTGCACACGCCATTGACATTTGGTTTTTGTACTTTATTTCTTATTTTTAATATATTAAGAAAATACATTTTTTTTCATATTTTTATCTTCCACACTGATTATTTATGGGTAAAGGACAGAAAACACATACTTTTAAGACAAAATTATTATTTGTTTCTTATAAGTTTATAATTACAAAAATTCCTCAAACTGATACAATAATATAATTGCTGATACATTAATCTGATGCGCGAGATACATTAATCGTTAAGTAAGACACATTACATTTTATACATGATACACTAATCTGATGTGCGATGTACATTAATTTAATGCGCGAGATACATTAATTTGATGCACTTATACATTAATCTGATGCGTGAAAATGGAGGATTTTGGAAATTTATAAAACTAGTAGGGAATAATGGTAATAAAAAAATTTAAATGTGAGATTTCTGTCATTTGTCATTTTTGTATTACTTTGTTCCCCAAATTATTTTTAAAGACTTATACTCTCTTTAGTTTATATTAAGTAAATTGTTGGGATATGACACCCATCAAAGCAATTATTTAAGGACATAAATCAAAAATTTATTTCCTTTATTGTCATTTTAATTATTTTCAAATTATTTTTCTAGAAAATATAAAGTATTAAACAGCCTCTTTAAACAAAGGATAAATATAGGGAAAAAAAAGATCTCAAATACTCTTAAACTTTAAATAATTCACTTACTTTATACTATGGAAAAAATCTAACATAAGTGCAAATTCATCGAATAGACAAAATATTAGTATTATAAACAAGTAAAAAAGAAAATAATCCCTTGTCTTTTCAACTTGGTAAAGTTTATTTCCACATCTATATTTGAAATCATTTACTATATCCCAAACTCATAAATAAGAGTATGTCAAACTTGTGAAAAATTAAGACGCAATGCTTATTTTTTAAAGGAGAGTTAAGGTGCTAGGGTCAAGATTTTAAGAAAAATATGTGCTTCTAATTAATAGCATACGATGAATGAAAATTGTAGATTCTAGAACTACTTTTTTTATTTGAATAGGACTAATTTTTTCATATGTAATGAATGTTAAGATCTTTAAGATATGTTTACTTAAAAGATTATGTGAATTGTAATGTTTTCAAAATTCTCTTTTTATTACTAATATTCTACCATAATAATACGTAGAATAACTTTTACATATATCAAATACAAAATTTATATTTGTATGTTATAAGAATATTTATAATTGCGCTCCATAACAAACATAAATATGTATAATTCGTTATACATATACAAAGAAATCAATTGTATAATTCGCTATATATACAAACAAAAGAAAGTAGTTGTAGACAAATCAATTGTATAATTTGCGTATGTATAAAACGAGAAAGAGAGAAAAACAAAAGAAAATTGGGCAGGAGAATATGTGTATTGTATAATTATAAGTGTATAGGCCGAAGATATATGTATTTGCAAGTGTATATATAATTTTCTCTCGCTTTATACAAACAGAAACACTTTTTATACATTTCATTTTTGTTTGTATAGTAGATAGAGGCGAGGGTGGCTAGCGAGGTCTGGGAGAGGGGAGAGAGGGGAACGAAAATATATGTATATATACAATTTCTCGCTTTATACAAACAGAAAACATTTTATACACTTGTGATTGTATAAAAGTGAGAGGAGGCGAGTGAGAGATGGAGCGAGAGAAGGAGAGTGGCGAGCGAGAGTTTGAGGGAAAGAGGTGACTGATAAACAATTTACTACAGGGCACAACTAAATCAAAGTGTGATTGTAACATTTAATTTGATTTAATAGTTTGTTATTATATACAATTTTCTCTAATATGTAAGGACAAATTACAGAAATACATACCTTTTATTTCATTTATTTCCATTATTCTCTATTACTTTTAAAAATTATCAGTCTTATTTCTATAATGTATTTGAGCTGGTGGAATGTTTTGCTTCTACCAATTGCACAGGGAACTTCTATGTTTTTTATGGGAGCACTGTTAACTATACCCTAATTTCTATCAATTTTTCAAAAATAAAATAAAATAATATATATCTATATATACACATATGATTTTTTCGAAAGTTAGCGGGTGCACGTGTACCCCCTTCATATAGTGTGAATTTGCTTTTGATCCGAACTACATATTAATGCATCCGAGATTTAATTATTATTTTTATTTTTTTTTAATTTTAAGAGATTAATGTAATTAAAAACTTATTAAGGATAGATTGTAATTTCATATTGAAACTATGAGATTGACGTAATGTAATCATCAATTACTAGTGCAGAACATGCAGAAAACTAACTACTCCTATGTAATCATCAATTACTAGTGCAAAACATGCAGAAAACTAACTACTCCAAATATAAAATGATCTCTGTCAATGTCATATTAGTGTTAAAGTATATATTTATCTTAATACTAGGTTGGACCTTAGTACTGCATTTCACCCTCAGACCGACAGACAGTCTGAGCGAACGATTCAAGTGTTGGAGGATATGCTTCGTGCATGTGTGATAGAATTTGGTGGCCATTGGGATAGCTTCTTACCCTTAGTGGAGTTTTCATACAATAATAGCTATCACTCAAGTATTGACATGGCCCCATTTGAAGCATTGTATGGGAGGAGAT
>NC_028645.1:68562540-68592206 GCF_001406875.1 Solanum pennellii
TAAATAAAGTAAACATAAAAAAACTGTTCACAAATAATATGAATATTTATAATTATTAACGATAAATAATACTTTCTTATAATTAAAGTGTAGGAGAAAAAGTTAAGTAAATTTTTAGAATCATTATAATGGAGGATGAATGATTAAGTAATAAGTATATATGAAATGATTATCTGTATTAATTTTTTCCTTGATAAATTTTCTTCTATAATTCTAAGTTTTTTTAAAAAAATTTATTTCAACGCTATTTTTTAGTCTCCCTTTTTTTTTTAGTCTTTGCTTATTTAATTCTATTAAGAAAACACAAACAATTAGCATCGTAATTAAGAGAATAAAGTTTGCTCGTCTTTAGTATTTTTACTAATTTATATATATATATATTTAAAACAGTATCAATTAGCATCAAATCTTAACATAATCAAGTTAGCTTGTCTTAAGCTTTTTATTAATTTAAGCAAAATATTTAAATGAATTTTCTTAATTAATTTTTATTATATTTTTCATGAATCATATTTTATTTAAAATTTGAAAATAACTTCATAATAATTTTGATTATCTCCCCCTGCTAAGCGTATCTACAAATACATTCTGATGTTTTTAAGAATTGTTTTTGTCTTACTTTTAGTAATGATCTTGCTCTTATAATTTCATGCAAAAAAAAAAAACAAATCAATTATTCTCTTTTATATATCTTATTTTGTATCATTCTTATTAGAAGTAAAATAATTATACAAAGAAGTCTTTGTCGATAGATTTTGCATTACAAGATTAAAGTAAAGGACAATTAAGCTAAACATAAATATATTTGGTTAGAAATTTTTTTTTTTGATGTGCTTTTAAGATGTCACAAATTTAAACATTAAGTAATTTGGGGTTATGAAGGTATAAAGTTGGAAGTTATAGGTATTACTAATAAATATTAATTAAGTATAGAGGTTATGAAAGATGAAGAGGTGTGAGTTTATGATAAAAATTAAATTAAAAATAAATATATAAAAATAAGAGGAAAAAGGTAAAAAAAAATGTGACATATTTTTTTAATAAAAAAAATATGTTTAAGTAAAATCCTCCACTATTTTTATGATTTATTTTATTATATGACATATTTTCTTTTTACCTCATTTTAGAAATTTCAAATTATTAAAAGTCTCCAAATATGCTTCTAATAATAAACATTATTTTTAGTAATTATTATTATTTTGAACAATATATACTTTTTCTCTTATTTTATATTATAGGAGAGATATCTATTAAGAGAAAAATTAATTAAAAATAAATTTAAAAAGGGACATAGAATTAAAAAGTTAATCAAAAGGAATAGAAAATATTTTTAAATTATAAAAAAAAAAAAGTAATCGTACAAATGTTCTAAAATAAAATTAAAAAATATATAATTTTTTGTTGATTAAATTCTCAAAATTGTGAANGTGACATATTTTTTTAATAAAAAAAATATGTTTAAGTAAAATCCTCCACTATTTTTATGATTTATTTTATTATATGACATATTTTCTTTTTACCTCATTTTAGAAATTTCAAATTATTAAAAGTCTCCAAATATGCTTCTAATAATAAACATTATTTTTAGTAATTACTATTATTTTGAACAATATATACTTTTTCTCTTATTTTATATTATAGGAGAGATATCTATTAAGAGAAAAATTAATTAAAAATAAATTTAAAAAGGGACATAGAATTAAAAAGTTAATCAAAAGGAATAGAAAATATTTTTAAATTATAAAAAAAAAAAAGTAATCGTACAAATGTTCTAAAATAAAATTAAAAAATATATAATTTTTTGTTGATTAAATTCTCAAAATTGTGAAACATTTGGCCTATAAATAATTTCTATATATAAATAATATAAAAAATAATGCAACGTTAAAATTATGTATTTTTACCATATCATTGTTATGTGATTGTGAGATACGAATAAGAGGAATCGATTTAATTGATTCTTAGCTATATAATATTTATATTTAATATTTAGTATTTTATTTACTTTATATTGAGATGTGGAATATTACTATTTTTATTACTTATATTTATTATATCTTTGTATAACATTTTTATAGCTAGTGAGGAGGAAGATATTGTTAGACGAAATTAGAAATAAAATATATTGACGTTTTTTCAATTAACTAATTAATCTGATAAGCAAACAATCAACTCTTATTGCATCAGAGGTTTAACCGGAGAACTATAAACAATTCTTACAATAATACCGACAAACATACTTAAAATTAATTAACTAATCAAGCAAAAATATTTAAAATTATTTAGTTATATATGATTTGAAGGGGAAAGAAGGATCACGTTCTCAACATAACATAATTACAATCCTTACAATAATAACAACAAAAAGACATAAAATTATAGTTAACTAATCAAGCAAGAATATTTAAAATATTTAGTTACATACGATTTGGAGAGGAAAGAAGGATCGTGTTCTCAACATTACATAAATCGATTCTTCAAATTTACAAAGTGAATAAAGACAATCAGTGTCGGTAGAAACTACAGGAATAAGAAAAAAAACTCAAAAAACTACAAAGAGAAGCAAAAAAGAAAATGAACAAATTATTTTTTCTATAAAAGAATCATGATTTGTATCATCAACAATCCAACCTAATATTATCAAATATATATGTAATTACAATAGAACAAAAGTGATAATGATAATTAGACATGTCAAATCATTTTACCTCACAAAATTAAAATATGTGAAAATATATAACATTTATCATCATACATCCCTCTCCTGCAAAAATCAAATCAAGAAGACAAAAAATTAACAAATCAAAGGAATAAAAATGAAGAATAAGGAAAATAAAAATAAAATGACCATCATGCAATGTCTCAAAGTGGGTTTTTATAGGTGTAATATTTAGGAGTTATAATTTTTATATTAAATATTTTGAAGGTTATGAATATGAAAGGTTAGGAGTTATATTATTAAATTAAAGGTTAGGTGTTATATATATTATTAAAAGGTTAGGAAGTGTAATGCTCATTAAGTAACTTATTAATAGCAATATATATATATATATATATATATATATATATATATACACACACACACATAATATTATTGTGTAAAAAGAAATAATCTAAAAAGNACACACACACACATAATATTATTGTGTAAAAAGAAATAATCTAAAGCCCAATTTTTTTTAAAAAAATATATATATATTTTTCTCATCATTGAGGCATGCCACATAAGCGGATTGAAGATCCTCATTTATATATATATATTGATTGGAAATTAATTACATTTTCGTATGCTCTACAAAAGGTTTTTCTTGTGAGAATATGAATTAAAGACTGAAAAATCATTAATTTTTTTTATATATATTGAGTTACATTTTGACAATCTTAAAATATATTCCCTTTTTTCTTATCAACGTTTTTAAAGTGGAGGGCATAAGACGAGGCATTATACATACATATGATAGAGTATTAAACTGTAAGTTCAAGAAATCTTTAAATTACGTTAGTTTTTTCATATTTAAAAAATAATATAACTGATTGAAAAATATAGAGAAACTTTAAATCATAAAATTTAAAATTAAAATAAATAGGGTTCTATATGTTGTAAAATTAAATGGATGTCATGTGGAGGTCACCTCTTTAATTGTCATTCCTTGTCATACTTAATGGATGTGATGTGGGCCATCCATTTGAGATGTGTTATTACTTCGTCAAGTGAATAACTTTCTAATGGAGAACTGTTAGTTTGTAAATTTTTACTTATCGCCTATGAATAGTCAGTACTTTCATTCACAAATAAAGAGAGAAGAAGAAAGTTTGGAATAGATTATGCTCTCTCTTGTTCTTCTTTTAACATCATCTATCAGTATAAGTTTGTTAAGCTAGTTATTTTTTAATACGTTATCAGCATGAGTCTCAGTCAGTTCAAGTAAAGACTTTAAAAGCCTCGAAGGTATAAATTTTTCTTTCTTAATTAATTTCAAATCTTTCTAAACTTGAATTTCTTGCTTTAGACATATCGAGAAAAAGCTATCTATCATGGGTACTAGATGTAGGAATTCAACTCAATGCGATGGGTCTGACATACACCATTCAAGAAAAAAAAAATCAGACATCGAATCAAAACTGTGTCATGGCAATGATATTTCTTCATCATCCCCTTGACGAGGGTTTAAAAATGGAATATCTCACTATTAAAGATCCTCTAGTGTTGTAAAATAATTTAAAAATAAATATGACCACCTGAATTGATCGTCCTTCCACAGGCACTTTCTGACCGGATCCATTTAAGACTTCAAGATTTTAAATCTATTAGTGAGTACAACTCTTCCATGTTTAAACTAATCTCATAATTAAAATTATGCGAAAATATTACTGACCATTATATGCTGAAGAAAATATTTTTCACTTTTCCTGCCTCGAGTATGCTCCTGCAGCAACAACACCGAGAGATGGGATTCAAAAACTGTTCGAAATTAATTACACATCTTCTTGTTGTTGAACAACATAATGACTTACTGATGAAAAACTATGAAAATCGACTTACTCGTTCTATGTCATTTCCTGAAGTGAATATGATAAATTTTCATCAATTTAAGCGTGAAAAAGATCGTGGCTGTGGCTGTGACCGTGTTGAGAAAGAAATTTCGATCATGGGGATCGTCTTGCACTAATAATAACCTTCACCACCAATAATGTAAAAAGAAGGATGAAAGACATGAAGTCTTGCAGAAGAAAAATTCACATAACAAGTGTTATCGATGTGATGGAAAAGGACATTGGTCACTACCTGTCGTACGTCGAGGCATCTTGTTGAGTTGTTTCACTGAAGGAGGTGAAAATAACGCAAGAAAACTTTATCTCTGAAGATAATGTTGAACCTATGCATCTAGATGTAGCGGATTTCTTGAGAATGCCGAAGGGAAAATTGATCACCTGATAGATGATGGGTCTATAATAATGTAAATATATTTTATTTTCGTCATTTGTACGAACTAGTGTGAATATGTTTTCCTAGTCTTGAAAATAAATAATAGGTTGTGTAATGTTTTTTTCAGTAATAATATTATAATGTTTACTTCGTTCATATCTTAAAATATATGGATATCTCTCAAATTTTGTTTGGCTCAATGATGAGTCATGAAGATATTTGTATAATTGATAGTGGAACAACATATGTCATATTTAAAAATGATAAATACTTTCTTACTTGCTTAGAAGGAAAGCAAATGTTACTACAATTTCTGGTAATCCCAATTTAATAAAAGGCTTCAGAGGAGCTACTATATTTCTGCCTAATGGGACAAAACTTGTTATAGAGGATGCATTGTTCTCTTCTAAATCCCCAAGAAACCTGTTAAGTTTTAAAGATGTTCGCCGAAATGGATATCACGTTGAGACAATAAATGAAATGAATGTTGAATATCTTGGTATTACCAAAATTATCTCAGACTAGAAATATATATTGGAGAAATTATCAACTTCATCTTATGGCTTATATTATGCAAAAATAAGTACAATTGAAGCACACTCTATTGTAAATCATAAATTTACTAACTAAAATTTTTTGTTCTTTGACATGACCGAATAAGTCATCTTGGATCAATATTGATAAGACGAATCTGTCATGCCCCGAGCCTACACCCTGGACATGGACGACACCCAATGACCATTGCTAGCCTTGAGCGAACCCTTGGTCTGGCTTACTTAACTCAGGGGAAGACTTAAACACTAAAGAAATAACTCAAGAGAACAACTTTAAAATAATTCTTAGCCAAAATGGAAACTTAAGTCTTATCGTTTACAAGAGATATGAAAAAACTAAAGAACTAACTCTATTTGTCTATGAAGCCTCTAAATCAAAGATGGATGTTGGGACAGACCCCACAACATCCTAATGAACTAAACTAGAAAGCAATGAAAATGAATCCTACAGAAAGCAATGAGGCTCACCACTAACTCTGGAGCTCGAATTGGATCAACAAAGTGTTGCATGCTGATCCTGGTTACCTGCATTTGCATCATAAAACGATGCAGGTCAATTGACATCAGTAAATTGAATGCACGAGTATGCGAGTTGGAATGCTAAACAACGACTTAAGCTTGATGGGAATAAGATGAACTTACCTTCACTCTGCTGAACTCAATAATTACTCTACTCAATGAATAAATATAATGCAATTTAAAACACATGCAATACATATAAAGTTTGTAAAATAGTAAAGCAACTCAGTTCATCAAAGAAAATGCAATAGCAAACTCAACTTTACTTATATATGAAAGTAATGTAGTCCTATGGAGTTTGTCTAACCGACAACCACCACTATGAGCCTAAGTGGTGATACAACATCTCGCCACGCTGCCAGAACTGTCCTATACTTTGCCGTCACATAGAACATCCTCAACCTAGTGGATCCACTGGCTAACCTCACGTGATCAACTAAAAAGTATGACCCGTTAATATCCATGATGTATACATGGTTTACGTGGAGATTTGAGTTAATATGAACTCTCATCCCCACACCGATGCTCAATACTACTCCCAAAATATACTTTAGCTCATGCTTTTAAAATAACCTCTTTCCTCTGGGTTGAGATAATTTTCTCAACCCTTTTTAGCTTTTAAAAGCACTCTTGGAATCACTGGTCCCTTCGTTATTTCTCAAAATTCTTTTGAAAATTTTTAGTTCCTCTTCAACTTAATGTGCAAACATTTACAAACTTTTAGGGAGTACTTAGTTCCCTTATAACTTTTGAGAAATGAACTCAGTTCTTACTCTTTGCTTAATTTGAAACTTAACTCTTAGGTAATACTTAGTTCTCTTATAACTTTTGAGAACTTAGCTCAACTCTTTTACTCTTTGCTCAACTCATTCATTAAACCTTAAAACAAAGTTAATACGTTTGTTTAAGACTCTTGAATGCTTTAGGAACTTATTTTGACTTGCTTCTTAACGTTTAGACTTGAATCTTAACTTCTCATTTACGGATGATTTCATGATGTTTAGGTGTACTTTAGAGTGTTGGAATAGACTAGGAATTGTAGTTACATCACTTAGGAGCTCTTACGAAAACATAGGGGAACAATGGGGTCTCCAGGTGACCTTGGCACTCTGAGAGGTGCGGAGCGCCAGAGCCTGACGGACAGACTCTGGTCTGAGGTGATTTGGCTGGCATGACACGCCAGGGCCTGTCACAAAGAGCTTTCCCTGAGGGGCTCTGGCAGGCGCGGCACCCCAGGGATTGTCAGACTGGATTCAACTTTTCTTTTCTGATTTTCAACTCTAAACCTTTTAAACTCCCATGTATCTTTTTCCAAACACTTAGAATCACTAAATACTTCAATACCTAATATTTTAGACTCGTAAAATAGCCTGGTAACACGAATCAAAACACTAAAGATATGCAACAACCCAAACAACAAGAATTCAACAATTGTTCATCAAGAACTTCAATATTCTTCATTCAATCTAATCAAAACTGGATGAATGAAACATGTTGGTGTGTGGGTGAATGAACCCAACACAGAAAAAGCTTACATACCTCGATATATATCACCCCAACGAATTCCACAAGAATCTCTTGGCGTTCTTGGTGAAATCTTGCCCTTTTCTCCCTTCTCCTTCTTCTCTTCTCTTTTCTCCCAAACCTTAAGCGTAAAATGTATTTTTCTTATCTTAACTAAAATTTGGTTTTATCCCAATTAAACCCTTAAAACAAATTAGGAATATTAGGATAAAAAGACTACTTTACCCTTACTAAAATCTGGATTGGACTTTTCTCAGTCCAACAACCCAACTTTCGAAAAGCATATCTTCCTCATACGACATCGAAAATGTGCAAAATTGGCGACGTTGGAAAGTTCTTCCCAAGGTATTTCCAACCATATAAATAACTAACACTAACTTCTCCTAAGCTAGGAGTTATGACCGTTTGAATATGACCAAAAACTCACTTTTACTCTTACAAAATTTTCCAGATTTCCCTATTTATTTCCAAAAATGATTATTCTTGGTTTCTTAGTTTATTCTTAGTTAATTCAAGTTATGAGACGTTAAAGAATCATTGGAAATTCAAATGGATATCCATTAAAAAACTTGAAGATTCTTACGAGTGATGAGTTTTCATGTGATGCTTGTTGTCAAGACAAACTGATTACTAGGCCATCACCAATGAATGTTAATATTGAATCCCCTCAATTTTTAGAACGTATACATGGGGATATCTGTGGACCTATTCACCCATCAAGCGGGTTATTAAAATACTTTATGGTTCTAATTGACGCATCTTCAATATGGTCTCATGTGCCTCTTATCATCTCGGAACCCGACGTTTGCAAAATTATTGGCACAAATGATATGATTGAGAGCACAATTTCCAAATTATCCTATTAAGGCGATTCACCCATGAATGTTAGAGAATTCACATCCCAAGCTTTTGATGATTATTAATTATCAATAGGGATAAAAGTTGAACATCATGCATATCATGTTCATACTTAAAATGACCTTGCTGAGTCATTTATTAAGTGCTTGCAATTGATAGCAAGACTTATATTTATGAAAACTAAGTTGTGCCATAATGTATTGTGTTACGAATCAAAAAACTAATACGTGAAACTAGAGCCTAACGAGTGTGTGATTGAGTTTGAAGTGGGGTTCTATGTTGTAAAATGAGTTCCCGAGCTTAGGTTGAGGGGCTTAGGGTTGAGCGTCAAGGTACGACCCCCCCCCCCAATGACCAAGGGTCCTTTAGAAGGACCCTAAATCCTAACCCCCAAAGCTCCCCAAAACTTCCCAAGTTGTCAAAAAATGAGGACGTACGAATTAGACCTATGAGGCGTAGGTCCATCCATGCCCCGTGGAATCAATATGTAGGTCAAGGGCTCCAAGTGGTAAATTGCAGAAGAAAATCACGGACGTGTAGTACGGGATGTCACCCCACTCACGGTTTGTGGATTGGTGGGCGTGGATTGCACCTGCAATCTGCCCCAAGCTCGGCCAAGTGAGGGACAATTTAATAAATTCCTTTTAAGGTTATTTAAGTTAGGGGATGGTTTTATTGATTATTTAGAGTTAATTAAGGATTTTAAAGTATTAAACTCCCTTTTTCAATTCATTATTTCCCTAAACTCAAAATATAAATTACCCTCTCCAAATAATTATCTCTATAAAAACCCCATTGGAAAAGAAGAAGTCAAGGTTTGGAGCTCAAGATTTCATCTTTTCTCTTCAATTTCGTGGAGTTTCTTCAATTGAGGGATGGTAGTTTTCATCCTTGGTTAGTTTCCACCCAAGGAGTCCCTTCAAATTATGATTTCAAGTTTTATATGATGAATTATGATTGAATTGATGAATTGATGTTGAATTATGATGAATTCCCCCTTGAACCAATGATTCCCCCAAAAACTAAGTTGTGAATTTGTGATTTGGGATTGATTAATTATGAAAACATGTAAAAAGATTAAGTCTATACTGATTTAGTTTATTGAATTATGTTATTATTCATGCCTAAATTGTAGTATTCTAGGTGTGTTAGTGAATTGTGATTCATCTTCTTGAAGGGCAGTTTATGAAGGTTGATGTATGATTATAATGCTTATGATTATGTGTTGTGATTTCAATCAAAGTAATATGATTATGGTTATAATGTAATGGCGGTGTTGTTGAAGGGTTAATTTCACTATACACACATTCATGAATGAAGAATGAATAAAGTTTATATGTTCAAGTTAATTATGATGTATTGATTGAAAGACTATTCCCAATTGTACTCTAAAAATGATGATGACATGTTGTGAAAGGTCTTTCTCACAATATGAGAATTCTTTGTTGTAAGTTTATTCCCATCTTTGAATCTATCAACTATCTTAATGAATGAATGTTGGGTTGAGATGGATACTCATCCATGATTTGAGGCGGGGTATCTAGTAACGATCTCTTATCCCATAATAATGAACTATATTATGAATGTCAAATACTCCATGGAGAATAATACAAAGCACCGAATAAAATATGGATTGGGATGAATGCTCATCCTTGAGTTGAGGCTGGGTATCTAGTAGCAATCTCTTGAGATGGATGCTCATCCGTGAGTTGAGGCATGGTACCTAGTAATAATCTCTTTATCCCATAACTATATCCCACATGGATTATTAGCTAGTGAATTTATCTAAGCTAAATGTTAATAGTCCTACCTTAGGAAAATAGGAATCCCTTATCCAGTATGGGTAACCCTAGGATTTCATGATTTGCTTGCATGATCTATGTCGGTTAATTCTTACCCCCACACCGAATGATAATGAATTATGACTTCTCTAAAATACACTACTTAGTGTGGGTGATAGTATGAGATGTCATCCATGCATTTCAGAGTGGGCTTTGAGAGTGGCTATAGTGTGTTTCTCCAATGTCATAGTGTCAAATGAATGAATGTTCTCTTAATAAAGCTAATGAGAATGTTGACCTAAATACTTAATGTAATGATGCATGCTCTACTTGGAATGTTATTATGAGTTACTATTCTTGTCATGATTTATGAAATGTATGTGTTCCTTATGCATGAGTATTGATTAAAGATGATTAATGAAGAATGGTAAGTTTAGCTTTGTTGGCCTTAAAATGGTACTTAGTGGGAATAGTAGTATGAGATGTTATTCTTACATTGCACAAGTATAGCTTAGAGTTACTTAAGTGAATGTTGTAATGTGATGTAATGACCTATATGTTGATTATATTTGTATATTATGCCTTTTATACTAAAGTTCATGATACTTCTCAAAATTGGCATACAGGATGGTTTCAACCAAAATGTCCTTTTCAAGCATGATTTTTGCATGGTTATCATACTTAGTACATTTTTGTGTGCTAACCCATATTTCTATATTTTCCTACAAAGTGTAAGTTTCGACACTTAAGTTGATTCCTCCTTGTTCAAAGGGCTTGGATTGAGTTCTTCCAAAACTTGTGGTATGTCCTTATGGATCCGAGGACAAGTGTTTTATTGACGTGTCATGTCTTCATTGTATTAGATACTTTTTAGACTTACTATTGTAAGGATCGTGATCCTACTTTTGATTCAAGATGTTTTTGTATGGCCCTGTGAGACAAGTAGACTTCTGCTATTTCAAATGATTTTTTCATTTGTATGGATTTTAAAAGAGTTTTAAATTCCACGCTATTTCTATTATCTCATGTTATGACATGCTATGAGGCTTGTATGAGGCTCTTCAGAGTCTTGTACATCGTGTTTCATTCAGAGTATAGGCTTGGAGCGTAACAATTTGGGGTTATGCTATCTTACATGTAACATCCCTTGTTCGTCTCAAACCGACTCATTATAATAAATATTCACCGTCACAATTGGTAGTTGGTCATGAATCAAATATTGCTCATCCACAAATTTTTGGATGTGTTGTATAAGTGCCAATAGCATCACCTCAGCGTACTAAGATGACCCCAAATAAGGCTAGGCATATATGTTGGTTTGATTCACCCTCCTTTATTCGCTATCTTGAGCCAGGGAGATTTATTCACTGCAAAATTTGCAGATTATCGATTTGATGAAACAATTTTTCTGTAATTAGGGAGAGAGAAAATAAAACTTAAAAATGAAGTTTTATGAAAAGTTTCATCATCATCTCATTTTGATCCATATTCCCCTATGTATGAATAGGAGGTCCAGAAGATCATCTATTTGCAAAACACAGCAAATTAAATGCAGACACATTTAAAATTTTTTAAAAGAATAACAAAGTCACATATTCCTGTAGTGAATGTGACTATCCGGATTGACGTCCCAAAAAGGACATCTACAAGTGTTATGACTTCTCAATCACAAACACACCTGAAGCATGGTAGACCATTGGGTTCAAAGGATAAAAATCCTAGAAAAAGAAGTACAAAAAAATGACACTACAAAAGTATCCCACAAAGAAACTCAAGATCTGATTAATCTTGATATTCCTGAAGAGATTAGTGAACCCGAGACTCAAGTGAATGGAGAACTTTCAATAAGTTCTAGGGGTGATATGATAAATTTAGATTGATCGAAAATCACAATGAATAATGTTTTCACATATGATGTTGCACTTAATCTTATGCAAGACAGTGAGGATCTTGAGCCTAAATCTAGTGAACAATGTCGATGAATATGTAATTTACCAAAATGACAAGATGCAATTTAATCAGAATTAGTATCACTTGCCAAACATGAGGTTCTTGGACATGTAGTCCAGACCCCAAATGGTGTGAAATCGATTGGTTATAAATGGTCTTTGCACAAAAAAGAAATGAGAGAAATGAAATTGTAGAATAAAAGGCATGCCTTGTTTTGCACAACTTGTTTTGCACAATAATTCTCTTAAAGACCCGGTGTCTTCTATAATGAAACATATTCACCGGTTATGGATGCAATAACTTTTCAATATCTCATCAGTTTAGCTGTACATGAAAATCTTGAAATGCATCAATGGATGTTGTTACAACTTATCTTTATGGTTCACTTGATAAAGAAATTTATATGAATATTTTTGTAGGAGTTAAAATGTCTGAAGCATATAGTTCAAAATCTTGGAATGTGCTCAATCAGACTATAAAGTCACTATATGACTTAAACAATCAGGGCAAATATGGTATAATCGCCTTAGCGGGTATTGATAAAATAAGATTATATAAATAATGATGTCATTTGTCCTTGTATTTTTATTAAGAAAACAACATCTGGATTTTTTTATTCTTTTTGTTTATGTTGATGACATTAATCTCATCGCAACTCCAGAAGAGGTCCAAAGACAATTGAATATCTAAAGAAAGAATTTGAGATGAAAGATCTTGAAAATACAAAACTTTGTTTTTATCTGCAAATTGAACATTTAGCAGACGGGTTCTTCATCCATCATAATGCATATACTGAGAAAATCTTGAAATGATTTTACATGGACAAAACACATCTATTAAGTACTCCTATGGATGTCCGATCACTTGAAGTGAGTAAAGATCTATTCCGAACTCAAGAAGAGAATGAGGAACCACTTGAACCTGAAGTACCTTATGTTAGTGCAATTGATGCACTTATGTATCTTGATAATGCTATGAGACATGACATAGAATTTTCTATTAATTTGTTAGCAAGATATAGTTATTTTCCTACACGAAGACATTGAAATAGAGTTAAATATATATTACGATATTTAGAGGGGACCAGTGATATGGGTCTATTCTATACTAACAGAGATATCGCAAATCTTGTTGGTCATACAGATGCAGTTTATTTATCTAACCTACATAAATCTCGATCTCAACAGGCTACCTGTTCACATACGGAGGTACTGCTATATCATGGTTATCTACGAAGCAGTCAATTGTCACTACTTTTTCAAATCTTGTTGAGATAATAATTATTCATGAGGCAAATACAAAATATGTGTGGTTGATATCAATGATGCATTTCATCAAAGAAAGATGTGGTTTGAAGTGTGATGTCAAGATATCCATATTGCTCTTTGAAGACAATGATGCATGCTTAGCTCAACTAAGAGGATGGTTCATAAAAAGAGATGGAACAAAACGCATTTCACCAAAATTATTTTTCACACATGATCTACATAAGAACAATGGTATTGATATACAACAAATTTATCTCAAATGATAATCCAACAAATTTATTCAACAAATTTTTACCAGCCTCAACTCTTGAGAAGATGGTGCACAAGATTGAAATACGAAGACTTAAGCATCTGAATCGTGATCTTTATTAGAGGGAGTAAAATACGTGTTGCACTCAATTTTCCTTAATTAGTCTAGGTTTTGTCCCACTGAATTTTTCTAGAAAGGATTTTAGTGAGTCAGCAAGCGATGCATATTATGAAAGTCTATGAATATTTTTCTTCCCTCAACTTTTTCTTTTACATGGACATCCAAAAGGGAGTGTTGTAAAACTAAATGTATGTCATATGGGGTCACTCCTTTGATCGTCATCATTTGTCATACTAAATGGATATTATGTGGGCCATCCATTTGACATGTGTCGTCACTTGACCAAGTGAATAACTTGCTAATGGACAATGGTCAATTTATATATTATTTATTGGCTATAAATAACCATTATTTTCGTTTACAAATAAAGAGAAAAAAAGAAGTTTAGAATATATTATGCTCTCTTGTTCTTCTTTTAAATCTATTTTTTTAATTTAAACTTGTTAAGCTAGTTATTTTATAACACTACCAAATAATACAATGTAATACACCCCCGTTATCATATTGTAACAACCCAAACATTGCAAATAAAAGAGTTGTCATATATTAGAAAGGAAATGTCGTTTATATCTTTTACATAAGTACAAATGAACAGAAGAATTTTTATACTCTAAATTAAATTTACTTCTCGTGTGATACTTTTTTCAGTTTTGATTTTTTGAGACGCAATTAAGCGTGCGTAAAAATAGAATCTGTCGGTAAATCAAATTAAACAAAGTATTATTGATTTATTATTATTGAGTTATTGAAATTATGGATTTTAATGATTTTATATAAAATAAATTATCGGGCTATCGATTCGATGTTGCTTTATAATGTTAGCTTATTAGGTAAATTGATAACCCATTAAGCTTAGTAATTACTCCATTTAGCTGTAGATAAATATTATACATTAATCCCAATACCTTACTAGTTATCGTCTTTATCCTTCAGTCTTCAATTCACACTTCTAAGTGACTTTTAGTTCATAACTTCACATTGTACAAAACTTCAAAATCTAAGTAAGAACTCTATTCCTCTTAATTTCACTTTGTGTTACACTTGTATAGTTTTTTCATTACATTATTGTGTTATCGCGTCAAATTTATTAAGAAATCATATATTTTATTTAAATAAGTATTTTCTTATCGATTAAACCAAGAAATCAATCCGTTAAGGATCAAAATAGATAAACCATGAACCGATAAAAAAAACTCTTATTGATTTGATTATTGATTTAACGTATTTAAAAATTAAAAACCATAAATCAAATCTATAATACATAAAATTAAATCGAACTAATCATGCACTCTTCCAGACATGCATAATATAGCTATAAAGAATTTAGTAATTAAATAACATTTTGTCTTAAAGATACAATTGACGAGTACATTAAACAACTTAGAATTATGTGTTTCCAATAATTTATTAGAAATATTTAGCAAACAATTTAATAGTTTAATTCAGTACTTAAAAAAAGGAGAAACACCTCCGAACTTCACTTGTAAAAATCAAACTTCTTCCTCAACTTTGAACAATAGACATTCTCCCTCTTATCCAAGTTAACTATTTTAAATGCCTAATTTTACCCCCTCTTATCCTAGTTTACTATTTTAAATGCCTATTTTACCCTTAGGTGTATTTTATTTTCACATCTTTAATGACATAATATTTTTCATTGTTTTATCTATGCAAAATAATTTTTGAGATTTAAAATAAAAATAAAAATGAGAAATGTTGATTGAATTTACAGTCTATAATGAAATAAATGAGCAAAATAAAATTGAAAAAAATAATTTAATAATAATAGTAAATCCTCTAATTACCCTTATATTAGGATTAACAACAACATCAAATAGTTGTACTGAAAGAAACAAAAATTGTACTCCAATTTTCCTTTTTCTGGCAGACACGTGATTTTTTATCATTTATTTTTCACTTAGTCCCCAAATTTCTCAAAGATTCTCTGTAGAGAAGTTCTCATGAAGAATTGATGCATTTTTCCTTTTTTTGGTCAGTTTATATTTGTGAAATTCGAAATTGAAGCAGATTATGTGCAGTAAGTCCCGTACCTTATTTTGTACTTTTCTTATTAATTTATTTCAGTGTTTTCATGCATGTCTCTTAATTGTGGTTTAAAGTTTCTTGAATTTTGTATTCTGTTCAAGGTTACTACTCTGCATGGTTATAAAATTTATATGTAGGTAGCTCGCTTCTATTTGGAAGAGGCAAATCACAATTCACAAAAATATAAATGATATTATTAAGTCTTGTAGAACGAACTCTTCTATTAAGACTTTTGAAATCTGAAAAGACAACAATGTGTTTAGATTTGAACCTAAAGCTTCATCATGCTCCAAAGGTGACAATTTTGCAATTCTTTTAAGGTTATCAATCTTTTGGAGTAAAATTCGTCTAAAGCTTGATCATGCTCCAAGGGTTCGTATATTAAGAGAACATGGATGAGTGAATTGCACTTTATTTTTCTAGTTCTGAATAATAAAGACCATTAAGCACCTACATCAGAGATAACCTATTGAATAGAAACTATAAGATAACATAAATTTCTTCGATACAATATTAAAGAAGACAATAAGCTAGCCTAGGATTCAGTTCTTGAATTTATCACTTTTAACATATGTATGTTCTCTAATATGTTCCAAGATCTTTGAGTTACCAGAAGCTGCAAAATACAATGCAACCTTCTCTCCTTTTTTTTTTTTTGCCTTTAGCTTCTTGAAAACTTCTGCACACTTTACTTTTTAGTAAATATTTAAACTTTTCCTTATACATTATCTATTTTGATTTGTTTTCTTCTTTTTTCCAGTGCCTAAGGATGAGACAAGCAAACCCTGCAAGTTTACTTCCTTCTATGGTTATAAGGTTGAAATGAACCACATTGTGAGAGAAGTTTAAAATATTATATCGAGTAAAATATGTAACATCTCGTAATTCGAACTAATTAAGAAAAAGCTAAGAAACCAAGAATAATCAATTTTGAGAATAAGTAAGGAAATCTGGAAAATTTCCAGCTTGCTAAAGTGAGTTTTGTTCATTTTCAAACGGCCATAACTTCCAGCTCAGGAGGAGTTTGGATGAGTTCTTTATATGATTGAAAATTCCTCGGGAAGATCTTTTCAACTCCGCCGAGTTTGTGAAAATCCGATGTTGTTTGAGGGAGATATGCCTTATGGAAGTTGGACTGTTGAGCTGAGGAAAATCCAATCCCAATTTTAGTAAGGGTAAAGTTGTGTTTTCACTCTAGTATTTCCTAATTCATTTTTAGGTTATATTAGGGGTAAAATCAAGTCCCAAAGTAGGGCTTGGGAGAAAAGAGAAAAGAGAAAAGAAGAGGAAGTGCAAGAATTGTCTAAGAATGCCAAGATCGTTGCGTGGATTTCGTCTGGGGTGATCCCTATCGAGGTATGTGAGATCATTCAGTGTTGGATCCTTTCACCCACACCCAATATGTCTCAATTCAGCAATTTAGAGTATATGGAATGATGAATATGGGAGTTCTTGATGAAAATTCGTTAAATTCTTGGTGGTTGAATTGTAGTGTATCCCAAGTAGATTTGATTCATGTTTCTGGACTGTTTTTGGGTCTAATCTGTTGGGTAATGAAGTATTTAGAGATTCTAAGTGTTTGGGGTGGGATGCATGGAAGTTTGGTAGGTTTAGAATTGAAAATCAGAGAAGAAAAGTCGGAAAACCCGTCTAATAGGCCCTAAGGCGCCACGCCTACCAATGCGCCTCAGGACAGACTCTGTCCGTCAGGCCTTGGCGCGGTGTGCCAGCCAGAGCGCATGAGGGAAACCTCTGCCCATCAGGCTCTAGTGCTCAGCGCCTCTCAGAGCGCCAAGACCCCCTGGAGACCCCGTTCTTTCCCTATCTTTTCGTACTAGTTTCTAAGTGATGTACCTATCATTCCTAGTTGATTCCAACACTCTAAAGTACATCTAAACATCATGAAATCATCCATAAACATGACATTATGATCTTTGAATCCATAATCTAATTCAAGGAGAGTTAAGAACAAGGTCAAAGAAGTTAGGAGTCAAGTTTAAAAGTTAAGAAACAAGTCAAAGTAAATTCTTAAAGTTTCAAATGAGTATTAAACAATCACTTTAACTTTGTTTAAAGGCTCAAGTTTCAAGTTGAGCAAAGAGTAAAGAGTTGAGTTAAATTTTCAAAAGTTATAAGGGAACTAAGTATTCCCTAAGAGTTAAGTTCAAGTTAAATAAAGAGCAAGAGTTGAGTTCATTTCCCAAAAGCTATAAGGGATCTAAGTATTCCCTAAAGGATTATAAATGTTTCACATTTAAGTTAAAATGAAGCTAAGAGTTCCAAAAGAGTTTTGAACTAAAAGGGGAACATTGATTTCAAAAAGGGCCTTTTTAAAGCTAAAAGGTTTAGTAAATTATTGCAACCCAAAGGAAGGAAGTTTTATTAAAAGTATGAGCTAAGTATGTTTTGGGAGTAGCATTGAGCACCGTGGGGAAGAGATTTCATATTAACTCAAGTCTCCATGTGAACCATGAAGCCATCATAGGAATTGACGGGTCATACTTTTTAGATGATCACGTAAGTATATCTAGTGGATCCACTAAGCTAAGTAAGGTCCTATACCGATGGCAAGGTATAGGATGGTCTATGGGCAATGTGAGGTAAAACGTTTTGTCATCACTTAGGCTCAAAGTGATGGTTGTCGATTAGAGAATCTCCCCCCAAAGTTATATCACTTTCATATATAAGTAAAGTTAAGTTTGTTATATCATTTGTTTAACAAACTAAGTTGTTTTATTGTTTTACAAAGCTTTATACATATATTGCATGTGTTTTAAATTGATTTATATATATACTTTAAGTTAAGCATATTCTTGAGTTGAGTAATGCCAAGGTAAGTTCATCTTAATCCTCTCAAGCTTAAGTCGTCGTTTAGCTTTCCAACTCGCACACTCGTACATTCAATGTACTGATGTCAGTTGGCCTGCATCATTTTATGATGCAGACACAGGTAACCAGGATCAGCACGTAGGGCATCGTTGATCTCGTTGAGCACTCCACATTCAGTTGGTGAGCCTCTTTGCATTTCGGAGGACATCATTTTTATTGCTTTACTAGTTTAGTTGATTAGGATGTTGTGGGGTCTGTATCAACATCCATCTCAATCAGTGTAGAGGCTTTGTAGACAGTTAGTAGTTCAGTTATGGAGTCTGTTTTATTTTATGATTTCATATCTTCAAATGTTGAGACTTTAATATCATTTTGGCCAAGACAGTTATCTAAGTTATTTTATGAGAATGCTTTTAATTCTTTATCTGAGATGAGTATAATCTTCTGTTGAGTTAAGTAATCCAGGCCAAGGGTTTTCTCAAGGCCAACAATGGTCGTTGGGTGCCTGCCACGTTTAGGGTATAGGCTCCGGGCATGACAAATTTGGTATCAGAGCATAGAGTTCAAGAGTCCTAGAGAGTCTATGAAGTCGTGATTGTAGAGTCTTGGTCATCGATGTGAAGCGCGTCAAATCTATGATGAGGAGGTTACAACATTTATGACATCTCACTTCTTCACATTATTTTTTTGCATTAGAGTTTATCTCTAAAACGTCTCTCTATAATTCTTGCTTGCGCGTGTTTCAGATCATCATGCCTCCACGAAGAGTAGATAGAGGTCGACCAGCCAGAATAAATGTTGTGGAACAAGAGGTCCATAATGCACCAGATGTGCAACCCCAAGGAGAGGTTACTAATGCTGAGTTCCGTGAAGCTATCCGGATGCTAAGTCAAGTAGTGACCAACCAAGTAGGACAATAGAGAGGAGGTCAACAAGAAGTGGATGACACCTCGAGGGTTCATGAGTGTATGAGAATGAATCTTCCTAGCTTCATCGGATCAAGCATTACTGAGGATCTGGAAAATTTGTGGAAGAATTGAAGAAAGTGTTTGAGGTGATGCATGTGGTTTATACTAAGAGGGTTGAATTAGCTGCATATGAACTGAAGAGTGTGGCTAGAAACTGGTTTGACCAATGGAAGGGGGGCAAAGCTGAGAACGCACCACATCCAAGTTGGGATTGTTTTGAAGAAGCCTTCTTGGGAAGGTTCTTTCCTCGAGAACTGAAGGAAGCAAAGGTAAGAGAGTTCTTCACTTTGAAACAGGACTCCATTAGTGTTCATGAGTATGAGTTGAAGTTCACCCAACTATCCCGCTATGCTTCGGAGATGGTGAAGGACATAAGGAGTAGAATGAGCTTGTTTGTTGCCGGTTTGGGTCGTGCTTCAAGCAAAGAAGGTAAGGCTTCAATGTTGATTGGTGACGTGGACATATCCAGGCTTATGGTCAATATGCATCAAGTTGAAGAGGATAAAGTTGAGGGATAGAGAGGAATACAGAAACAAGAAAGCAAAGACTGGGAATGAGTCTGGCCAACAGAAGGATGGTTTAAGTCGACCATAATTTCAGAAATCAAAGGGGCATGCACCATCATCTGCTAGTGCACCTGCGCCCAAAAATAGAGGTGAGTATAATGGTCAGAATTCACATAACTTCAAGGCTAGACCAGCCCAATCCCAAGGTAGTATGGCACAAGGAGGTAGTGAGATTTTTGCATGTGGTAGAACCCACCCTATTAGATATCGTGATGGCATGAAAAGTTGTTTCAAGTGCGGTCAAAGAGGGTCATTTTATGAGAGAGTGCCCTAAGAATAAGCAAGGTGGTGGAAATCCGGGCAATAAAGCTCAATCTTTATCAGTTGATCCACCAAACAGGGCTGCACCTAGAGGATCCACTTTTGGTAATGGTGGAGGGGAAAACCATTTCTATGCAATCATTAGCCGCCAAGAGAAAGAGAACTCTCCAAATATTTTTACGAGTATGATCAAAGTCTTTACTTTTGATGTTTATGCTTTGTTAGACTCAGGAGTAAGTTTATCCTTTGTAACTCCTTATGTCTCAAATCAGTTTGATTCTTCTTGAAAAATTTTGTGAACCCTTCTGTGTTTTTACACCTGTTGGGGAGTCTATTCTAGCAAAAAGATTCTATCGTGATTGTCATATTTTCATAAATCACAATAGTACCATGGCTGATTTAATAGAGTTAGACATGGTAGATTTTGATGTCATTTTAGGTTTGGACTGGCTCCATGCCTGTTATGCATCAATAGACTGCAGTACTCAAGTTGTCAAGTTTCAAATTCCTAATGAGCTAGTCATAGAGTGGGCTAGTAGTTCAGCAGTGCTTAAGGGTCATTTCATTTCATACCTTAATGCGAGGAAGTTAGTTTCAAAGGGGTGTACCAATCACTTAGTCCGAGTTAATGACTCAAGTGTTGATGTACCTTCCCTTCAGACATTGCTTATAGTTAGTGAGTTTCTAGAAGTCTTTCATGATGATCTACCCGGAGTCCATCCCAAAATAGAGGTAGACTTCGGCATAGGCGTCATCCCAGATACTCGTCTTATCTTTATTCCGCCATACAGAATAGTACCAGCAGAGCTAAAAGAGAAATTGAAAGATCTGTTAGATAAATGTTTCATTAGACCAAGTGTCTCACCTTGGGGTGCTCCGGCCTTGTTTGTGAGAAACAAATATGGTTCCCTTAAGTTGTGTATAGACTACAAACAATTGAATAAGGTGACCATTAAGAATAAGTCTCCTCTTCCAAGGATACATGATCTTTTTGATCAACTTCAAGGTGTTTCTTGTTTTCCCAAGATTGACCTCAGATCAGGTTATCATCAGTTGAAAGTACGGGAATGTAATATTCCCAAGACAACTTTTAGAACAAGGTATGGACATTATGAATTTTTGGTTATGTCCTTTGGTTTGATGAATACACCTGCAACATATATGGATCTCATGAACAATTTTCAAACCTTATTTACATATGTGTGTCATCGTCTTCATTGATGACATACTGGTTTATTCAAGAAATGAAAAAGATCATGCTAGTCACCTAAGGATTGTTCTTCAGACCTTGAAGGATAAGTATTTATATGCTAATTTCTCCAAGTGTGAGTTTTGGCTTAAGTCTGTGGCATTCTTGGGACACATAGTTTCTGATGATGGGATTAGAGTTGATATCCAGAAGATAGAAGCAGTTCAAAGTTGGCCTAGACCCACATATCCAACAGATATAAGGAGTTTCTTTGATTTAAATGGATATTATATGAGATTTGTTAAGGGGTTTTTATCTATCTCGTCTCCTTTGACCAAGTTAACTCAGAAGACAGTCAAATTTCAATTGTCTAAAGTTTGTGAGAAAAGCTTTCAGGAGTTGAAAAGGAGATTGACGATAGGAACTCAAGGTTTTGTGGTGTATTGTGATGCATCAAGAGTTGGTTTGGGCTGCGTGTTGATGCAGAATGACATGTTTATAGCTTATGCCTCTAGACAGTTGAAGGTTCATGAGAAAAATTATCCAACTCATGACTTATAATTGGCTGCAATAGTGTTTGCTTTGAAGATATAGCCCACTACTTGTATGGTGTTTATGTTGATATATTTACTGACCACAAGAGCCTCCAATATGTGTTAACTCAGAAGAACTCAATCTCAGACAGAGGAGGTGGTTGGAATACTCAAGGATTATGACATGAGTATTCTTTACTATCAAGGTAAGGCTAATGTGCTGATGCCTTAAGTAGGTTGTCCATGGGTAGTACCACCCATGTTGAAGATAAAAAGAGGGAGTTAGCTAAGGATCTACACAGACTTGCACGCTTGGGAGTTAGACTTATGGATTATACAGAAGGAGGCATAGTGGTGACCAATGGGGATGAGTCATCCTTAGTGTCAGAGGTGAACGAGAAGCAAGACAAAGAACCCATTTTGCTTGATTTGAAGGAAAGTGTTTATAAGCAAAGAGTATTGTCTTTCGAACAAGGGGGAGATGGTGTTCTAAAGTACCAAGGCAGATTATATGTACCTAACATGGATCCAAGAGAGGATCTTGGAGGAGGATCATAGCTCCAGATACTCCATTCATCCGGGTTCACCAAGATGTACCCCAATTTGAGAGAGGTATATTGGTGGGGAGGTATGAAGAAAGATATTGTTGAATTTGTTACCAAGTGCTCAAATTGTCAGCCTAGAGGTTTGGCTCAGACTATAGAACTTCTGGAATGAAAGTGGGAGATAATTAATATGGACTTCATCACAGGCTTGCCAAGATGTCGCAGGCAACATGACTCCATTTGGGTGATTGTCGATAGAATGACGAAGTCAGCCCATTTCTTGCCAGTAAGGACCACTTATTCAGTAGAGGATTACTTCAAATAGAGGTGCATAATTTACTGCATAGTTCTGGTAATCTTTCCAGAAAGGTTTGGGTTCAAAGGTGAATTTAAGTACTGTTTTTCATCCTCAGACAGATGGACAAGCAGAGCGTACAATCCAGACCTTAGAAGATATGTCGAGAGCTTGTGTCATCGACTTCAAGGGTAGTTGGGATGATCACATACCTCTCATTGAGTTAGCTTAGAACAACAGTTACCATTTGAGCATCCAAATGGCTCCATATGAAGCTCTTTATAGGAGAAGATGCAGATCTCCTATTGGGTGGTTCAGAGTTGGTGAACTAGGGTTGATAGGACCGGATCTAGTTCACAAAGCTATGGAGAAGGTGAAAGTGATCTAAGAAAGATTTAAGACGGCACAAAGTCGCCAAAAGTCCTACAAAGATGTTAGGAGAAGGCCAGTAGAGTTTGAGGCGGACGATTGGGTGTATCTTAAGGTTTCACCCATGAAAGGTGTTATGAATTGTGGTAATAAGGGGAAACATAGTCCCCGGTATATTTGACCTTATAGAATCTCCAAGAGAGTGGGCAATATGGCATATTAGTTGGAGCTACCCCAAGAGTAAGCAGCGGTTCATCAGGTATTCCAAATTTCTATGTTGAAGAAGTGATTCGGTTATCCTTCATTGATATTACCAACTGAGAATTTTGATATTAAGGATAACTTATCCTATTAAGAAGTTTCTCTTCAGATTTTGGATCGTCAAGTTTGCAAGTTGAGGACAAAGGAAGTTGCTTCAGTCAAGGTCCTTTGGAGAAACCAATTCGTTGAGGAAGCGACTTGGGAAGCTGAGGAGGATATGAAAAAGAGATATACACATCTCTTTGAATTCGAAAAGAATGTGAATCAAGGTATTAAAGTCTCTTCCTAGCTTTTTATTAGACTATGTGTAAGCATGTTATTACTTGTTTTTGTTGTTGAGTGCTGAAGTGATGTTACTATCCTTAGCTTAGTGAAAGAATTTTCATTCGAGGATGAATGTTCCCAAGGGGAGATATTTTAACATATCATAACTCAAACTAACTAAAATAAGCTAAGAAACCAAGAATAATCAATTTTGGGGATAAGTAAGTAAATCTGGAAAATTTCCAGCTTGCAGAAATAACTTCTAGCTCAGGAGAAGTTTGGATGAGCTCTTTATATGGTTGTAAATCCCTTGGGAAGATATTTCCAACTCCACTGAGTTTGCGAAAATCAGATGTCATATGAGGGAGATATGTCTTTCGAAAGTTAGGTTGTTGAGCTGACAAAAATCCAATCCGGATTTCAGTAAGGGTTAAGTTTTCTTTTCACCCTAGTATCTTCTAATTGGTTATTAGGTTATATTAGGGGTAAAACAATGTCCCAAATCAGTTCTAGAAAAATTAAGAACGCTTAGGGCTTGGGAGAAAAGAGAAAAGAAGAGGAAGGGCAAAAATTATCCAAGAACGCCAAGATCGTTGCGTGGATTTCATCAGGGTGATTCCTATCTAGGTATGTGAGATCATTTGGTGTTGATTCCTTTCACCCATACCCACTGTGTTTCAATTCAGCAAGATAGAGTATATGGAATGATGAATATGGAAGTTCTTGATAAAAATTCATTAAATTCTTGGTGGTTGAATTGAAGTGTATCCTAAGTAGATTTGATTCATATTTCTGGACTGTTTGTGGGTCTAATTTGTTGGGTAATGAAGTATATAGAGATCCTAAGTGTTTGGGGTGGGATCCATGGAATTTAGGAGGTATAGAATTGAAAATCGGAGAAGAAAAGTCGGAAAACCCGCCTAATAGGCCTTGGGGCGCCCCGCCTACCAGAGCGCTTCAGGACAGACTCTGTCTGACAGGCCCTGGCAAGCCGCACCCACCAGAGCACCTGAGGGCATCCTCTATCCGTCAGGCTCTGGCGCTTCTTAGAGCGCCAAGACTCCATGGAAACCCCATTCTTTCCCTATCTTTTTGTACTAGTTCCTAAGAGATGTACCTATCATTCATAGTTGATTCCAAGACTCTAAAGTGTATCTAAACATCATGAAATCATCTTTTAACATGAGATCATGATCCTTGAATTGATAATCTAATTCAAGAAAAGTTAAGAACAAGGTCAAAGAAGTTAGGAGTCAAGTTTAAAAGTTAAGAAACAAGTCAAAGTAAATTCTTAAAGTTTCAAATGAGTATTAACAATCATTTTAACTTTGTTTAAAGGCTCAAGTTTCAAGTTGAGCAAAGAGTAAAGAGTTGAGTTAAATTTCCAAAAGTTATAAGGGAACTAAGTAAGGAAGTTTTATTAAAAGTATGAGCTAAATATGTTTTGGGAGTAGTATTGAGCACCGTGGGAAGAGATTTCATATTAACTCAAGTCTCCATGTGAACCATGAAGCCATCATAGAAATTGACGGGTCATACTTTTTAGATGATCACGTAAGTATATCTAGTGGATCCACTAAGCTAAGTAAGGTCCTCTACCGATGGCAAGGTATAGGATGGTCTTTGGGCAACGTGAGGTAAAACGTTTTGTCATCACTTAGGCTCAAAGTGATGGTTGTCGATTAGAGAATCTCCCACAAAAGTTATATTACTTTCATATATAAGTAAAGTTAAGTTTGTTATATCATTTGTTTAACAAACTAAGTTGTTTTATTGTTTTACAAAGCTTTATGCATATATTGCATGTGTTTTAAATTGATTTATATATATACTTTAAGTTAAGCATATTCTTGAGTTGAGCAATGCCAAGGTGAGTTCATCTTAATCCTCTCAAGCTTAAGTCGTCGTTTAGCTTTCCAACTCGCACACTCGTACATTCAATGTACTGATGTCAGTTGGCCTGCATCATTTTATGATGCAGACACAGGTAACCAGGATCAGCACGTAGGGCATCGTTGATCCCGTTGAGCACTCCACAGTCAGTTGGTGAGTCTCTTTGCATTTCGGAGGACATTCTTTTTATTACTTTACTAGTTTAGTTGATTAGGATGTTGTGGGGTCTGTATCAACATCCATCTCAATCAGTCTAGAGGTTTGAGTCTGATAAGTAAAGTTGAGTCTCAATACTTGGAATTAAAGTTGAGTCTCATAAGTAAAGTTGAGACTTAAGTGTCATTTTGGCCAAGATAGTTATCTAAGTTATTCGATGAGAATGTTTTTAATTCTTTATCTAAGATGAGTGTAGTTTTCCGCTGAGTTAAGTAAGTCAGGTCAAGGATTTGCTCAAGACCGGCAATTGTCGTTGGGTGCCGACCACGTCCAGGGTATAGGCTTCTGGCGTGACAAAATCACTCTTTCATTTATAGCATGTCAGTTTACTATTCATTTTTTAAGCATATATATTATCATTTAGAATCTGGCTTCAATAATTTGTACAAAAAAAATATCAAATTTGTACAAAAGAATGCTAAAGGAGGATAGAGCCGAGGATTTACCGGAAAGCTTAAAGAAAAAATAAGAAAAATAAAAAGATTAAAGAGGGAGACACGATCTTCGTTCACAAATGGTATTGTTGCCTCAAACTTTCCATCTTTCATAGTTTTTTCGATGAATAAGTGAATGGGCATATTACTCTAAGTTATTTGAGATTGTGGCACATTTGATTGATTAAACTCACCTAATTAAAATATAACTAATTAACCTTAATATATTATATCCAATCTTCAAACCAATTAACTATCTTTTTGAGTGTTTGATTAAAATATTTGCATTCTGAGCTATTTTAGTTTTAAGCTTCATGGGAAAAATTTATTGACAACTCAAAACACTTTGGCCCCTAAATTGATGTGCATCTTGATCTTCTCTTTGACGAACTACTTGATTACTTTTAGTCGTTAGATATGCTAGAGGAGTGAGTCCTTTTTTGTGAAATTGACTTTTTCATTCAGTTTTCACCTATGTTGTTCGCACTCTTCAAAATGACAATGGGTGCATGTTAGATTCTCAAAAAGTAGTTTATATTTGAAGAATGTGAAACGGGTGCAACATCGAAGGGTAGATAAATAATTTCAATTTTGATGTCTTTTGCTTGAACAATCCTTACCAATCTAACATGAGCGTTTTCGTTGCTTTAAGATAGGCAACACTCATTTGCTTGGAGTATCAAGTTCGGTAGGATTCTTTTTCATAATTTCTCATAAATATGTAATTCTCAATGGATTATCTACTTGTGTCTGTGGAATCTTTTCTTCTTTCTAATTTCCTTTTGTATTGAAAATAAGTGCAACTTGAACCAATTTTTTTTCTCTGGAAATAGGAAAATAGAAGTACTACATTGTGTCTACTTCGTAACTTCACAGACACTCATCAAATTTTTATTTTGGGGAATTGTCAAGAGAGAGTTACATGTGAATAAGTGTAAAATTAGCTGACGAGGATATGACAAGACATGTTGAGATGGTTCAGAAAACAGTTCAAAGCATTCCAAGTAAATAGCTCTCAATACGAAGTTGCTTAAAATTGTCCGTAAGTCTGCTCTTGCTTTTGAATCCCTCTATATTTCACTTCTTTTTCGTAGTTCCAACAACTCTTTAGATCTACAAAGAAATATTGGACACAGAGACGTTTGCTTCCCGAGCTGAGATCAATCAGCTTTTCATTCTTATTATCAACACTTTCTACAACTACAGGAGATTTTTATCCGTCAACTCAACAACAATTCTTCAGTTGCAAGTCTAGAGTGTTTTTTTTGTTCTCTTTGTGTATTGTTATACGTCATCATCTAAGATATTGTAGCTTCACTCTCTCTGTGATTTTGAAAATTATCTATTTTAGAGCAATCTTAGTGTTTTTTATTGTCTTTGTAGATAGCGTAATGTGGTCTTCTAGAGTACTGTGGTACCATCGATTTGTATGATTTTGCAATTTGGTTATTTAAGAGAAATTGGAGGACTTTTATTGTATTTACGAATAGCTTAATTTGACTGGCTAGGATACTTTATAGCCAGCATTCTTAGTGCATGGTTTTGTAATTTGATTATTATTTTTCTTGAGGTTGTTTATATGTGTTGTCTTCGTAGATAGTTTAATGTGATCTTTTAGGATATTGTAGTGTCATTGTCTATATGATTTTGCAATTTGATTATTTATAGTACATTTGAGTTTCGATTTGAAGGTTTTAAATTTGTATTGTCTTCGGATAGCAGATACTGAATTGTCAAGGCTCGCAGAGATTTTGAAATATAATTATTTTAAAGCAGTATGAGTTTTTTTTTGAGGTTTTTTATCTGTATTATATTTGTGGACATCTTTATGTCATTGTGGTCCTCTGTAATTCTGCTATATGATTAACTTAGAGCAACTACGTGAAAATTCATATATTAATCAAATATCATCTTGAAACTTAGTTGATTAGGGTGAACTTGATGTCTTCTAGATCTCTACTTTGAACATAGATATTATCTATAGTGTTAGTATATCATTGCAGATAATATATTGTAGTTTCATCGCCCTCTGTGACTTTGAAATTAGAGTCATTTAGAGCAGTTGTATCATATAACACAATCCATATGTCTGCTTTGTCGTCATAATATTTAGTTTATAAGAATGAGCTCTATATAGTTTCTCTATTTTTGCTGAGACAAGGTAGCGCTAAAACTTGCTTGATTTGTGTCTTTTAAAGCTCTAGAGTGGACAACAGTTTACTGTTTGTGATACTGAAAGAAACTCAATTAATGAGTACTTTGTAGATGAATTAAAGAGGGTGAACTTAATTGCACAAGTATTTGAACATATGAGCTTTCATCAGATAAACATTTCAATTTTAAATAGCCTTCATCTTCAGCACTCCTGCCAATCTATAATGTAATTTATTTATTTATTTTTGCTTTCAGGTACTATGTAGACAGCCACATGCAACACTCCTTTGCCTGAAGAATTTGTAATTCTCAATGGGTTATTTGCTTATGTCCTTGACTTTCTTTTTTTTCTAATTCTTTTTTATATTGAAAACAAGTGCAAATTGAACAAATTCACTTTGTCTATGCGAGTAGATAAACGGGAGCATTTACATGGTGTCTACTTAATATCAAAACACTCATCAAATTTTACTTTTCCAAATTGGCAAAGAGAGAGGTAAATGTTAATGGGTGTAAAATTATCTAGCGAGGCTAACCAAGACATGTTGGAAAATATTTGAAGTAAGTTTCTCACAATTTGATTATCTTCTTCACTGCTTTGAATAGGTTCTGAATGTATAATTTGTTGGGTTATGAGTCTTTTTCCCTTCCTATGTGGATAAATAAAAGCCCAATTTGGACCAACCCATTTTTGCCCATAGGCCCATTCTTATGAGGCAAATATAAGCCTATTTAGGTCTTATTTTCATATACACAGAGTTTTTCAGCAGCCAAAAAGAGAGAAAGAGAGCAGTTTTTCGCAGTCAAAAATTCAGCCCTAACAGCCAACTTCAAATGCGATTCCCGCTTCGTTTCTTGTCCGATTGAGCTGATTTTTGGACAGCATATTATATTCATCTCAATCTTTGATTAGGAACTGACAGAGTTGGATTTGGTGGCCTGCAGCTTCAGTTTTGCTGTCGTGAACAGTAGCTCCGAAATTGGTGATTTTGCTCCTTTAATTCTCTAGATTTGGTGCAATCTTATTTTGTTGTTGCTCGTTGTTTGACACTTGTTTTGTGGCCAATTTTGGAGAACAATATTGTAACTCTT
>NC_028645.1:68597027-68604778 GCF_001406875.1 Solanum pennellii
AACTGACAGAGTTGGATTTGGTGGCCTGCAGCTTCAGTTTTGCTGTCGTGAACAGTAGCTGCGAAATTGGTGATTTTGCTCCTTTAATTCTCTAGATTTGGTGCAATCTTATTTTGTTGTTGCTCGTTGTTTGGCACTTGTTTTGTGGCCAATTTTGGAGAACAATATTGTAACTCTTGGTGATTATAGTGGAGCTTTTGGTCCCGTGGTTTTTTACTCTTCACATCGAAGGGTTTTTCACGTAAATTTTGGTGTCTTGTGTGATTGGTTTATTATTGTCTTGTTATATTTGTTTGGTTGAATTACTTGCTGCCTTACTATCATATTGCTTGTGGTTGTTTGTCTTCTCTTGGTTCAAATCGAGAAGGGAAAGTATAGACTTGGGTATTCTTGCGCTGTTATCCTGTCAGACATTTTTGTTAGTGCCTTGTCTTTCCAACATAATTATGTTATTGCATCGTCCATTTGGTGCTAATAATTTAGCACATTTACACTTAACATATTTTCACTTATTTCATACCTGATTATGTGAGTGCAAAATCAGCTTGACCACAAATAATAGTTATTTGACCATGATGGTTAGTGATATATGTGTTACACTTTACAAGACTTTGCGCTAGCATTGGAAGGAGCTATAAACGAACATAAAAATTGAAATATAGAAATGCAATGATCTTGATCAAATGTTGATGAATAATATTTATCCCAAAAACTAAACTTACCCTTTTTACCCAATGAAAGGAATAAGGGGGAAAAGTTTACAGAGTCGATGAATTAATTGTTGATATACTAAAAACTAGATGCAAAGCTATATTTATTTGTGCTCCATGTATGAACAGGTTGTAATTATAGATAAATTATAAACTTGGTCGAATTTCTTTTGCTTCATTATGAATAGGTTGCGTTGTCATATGGGCATCTTGAACTGCAAGTGTTGGAGATTTTCTATCTCAAGATATATAAAGTACTGACATGTTGCAATAATGTGGCTCTACATTTGCTAAAACAATTCTCATTTTCTGAGATCAAATCTGAAATCAATGATTGTTAGGGTAATGTCACTCTTTCTTCATGTTGTGGATCAACAATTCAAATCTTATTAGAATGTAATAAATTCATTAGAGTTTTTCTTGTAAAAGCCATACATGTGACACTGTGTGCTTATATTTGGTAATTTACTAGGTTTTCCATTTGTGTATTTTTCTTACATTTGTGAACTGACTTGATCTTCTCTTTGTGCATGTTTACTTGAATCATTTGGTCATAAGGATGAGTTGAATTGTGCTCATGGCGTATGACTAGATGAATAGTGAAGTTAGTTTATGGATGGTATAAATATTGCAAACTTGAACTTCCGAACTATGTATAAGAGAGGGTGTAATAGGCAACTCAATAAAAAATTATCTTGGACTTCTTTTTACGTAAAGAAATTCTATGTTTCATTCAATTGTGTAAGCAAGCACAAAAATGTTTCTTTCAGGATTGTGTTTAGTTTGCTTGTTGTCGTATTTTTATAGTGACAAAAAGAAATCAAAACCATGCATGTTGGGCCCGTGCTTAGCACTGGCTATGACCCTTCTGCATTTACACAAATAAAAACAACAAAGAGTGATCTCTTTATTCATATATTTCAATGTGGAAACTATAAAGATATTTAATACAAATATTGGTATATTTTATAATAAATTTTAAAATATTGCTATATATTTATATTGTAAGTAAATTTTAAACTATAATAAAAAATTATTCCATTTATGACAATCTAAATTCATTTATTTATAGACACAATAGAGAATAAGAAATAAGTGAATATATATATATATATATACACACACACACACACACACACACATTTTATTTATACATTTGATTTGTATATTAACAAGTGAAGTATAAAATGGAGTTCTGAATAATTCATATGGCAAGCGAAATATACAAACAGAGTTCTGAAATTACTAAATGTATAAATACGAAATCTGTATATACTTACCTTGTTTGTATATTGACAAACGAAATATACAAACGGAAACATCCATAGCAAACGAAACTATAGTTATGGAGCGTAATTAAGCAAACTATAGTTATGAAACATAACTAAATTTAATCTCTTTGTTATTTATGAAATTTTCTTTTAGAAGAAACTAAAATAGCTCATTTTGAACATTATTCTACTAAGAGACTTTCTTTTAGAAGAAACTGAAATAAACATAATTAAGATTCATAGTCATAATTTGCTTTAAGATTTGTAGCTACATGTTGGAGGGAGAAGAAAGTCGAGCGAGATTAGAATAGGGAGAAGAGAGGCAAGCGAGAGAGGACGAAGACTGGAAAAAGACTAATTGTATTTGATAGTTATTCATATGTAAATGTTATGCATATGTATCAATTATGTATATCTGTCTAATTAGTATGTATGTGTATCAATGAATACAATAGTATTAAAGAAAGACAATGTGTAGCAATGAATAAATTGTATACAATCATATCAATTTGTATATGTATAATTTATTGTCATCATTTGTATCATTGTTTACATCAAGGAATACATGTATATTTGTATTTGTATCAATAAAGAGAAATGTATAGTTACACACTTATAATTTATATTTGTATAATTTGATTGTTATTTTTTGTGTTTGTATGAACAAATGTTTATTTATATTTTTATTATTTGTGTCTGTATAAGTGAGAGACTGGAAAGAAAAAAGCGAGAGACAGAGTCTAGATAATTATATTCGTATAATTAATTGTTATCTTTTGTGTTTGTATAAACAATAATTAACATTTGTATTTTTATAATTTGTTTTTGTAAAAGCGAGAGAGAATGGGTAGGGAGAGGAGAGAGGTGCGGAAAAGATGACTGAACAGAGAGGTGAGCGAGATCCCAGAGAAAGGAGAGAGAGAGAAAGAGAGAGAGAGAGAGATATGTAAATGTGGTAAAAATATATATATATATATATATATATATATATATATATGTATTATATATATTATTTTATTTTTTAAAATAATAATTCTTAATCCAAAAAATAAAGAGCACTCACACCCACCCCTTCAAGTCATCTTCTTCACTAGCTTTAAATTTTCAAAGACAATTGAAGAATCTCCATTTATTATTTTGTTTTTTGTTGTCTGTTTCTTTTCAATACTTATTAAAAAAAAACTGAATCAACTAACTGAATTTGCAAGAACAATAAAGAAACCAGATTTTTGAACATCTGGATAAATAAGTTAGTCGAGCTCCATCTCAATTTCTGGCCACCTTCGAATGAATATCTCCATTCAAATTAAATTATAAGTCCACTAAACTTATAAAAATAATTCGATAAAATTAATTTAGGTCCTATTGATTTCTCCTTGCAATCAATTTCAAGATGATTAACTATTGAAAAACTCCCTTACTTCATCACTTTTGTACTAACTCTTCGAATATCTTTAACTATCACGTATTTGAAATGAAAAAAGAAATTCGATAAAATAATTTGGGCCCTCTCAATTTTGTTTTTGCAATAGATTTCGGAATGAGTAATCATTAACAAACTTCTTCATCACTATTGTTTTGGTCTCTTTAAATCCTTTTCTCTCACGTATAAGGTATAAAAAAGAAATAAATAAAATTGAATCTGCAAGTAATTTGCAATGAAATTGGTATTGTGGTTTGAGAAAAAAAAATTGTTGTGAAGAAGATGAAGAAGAAAGGAGGTTGGGTAGGGCGGGTTGAGTAAAATGTGTTGTCATTTCATTTATTCTTTTATTAAAAAGTAGATATTAAATTTATTTGAAATGATTTGCATTATTTTTAAGATAAAAATTAATTCTATAGTTGTTGGCACTTGCACGTGTCATCTTTTAATTAGTCAGTTTTGTCACATCATAGCAAGTGTATCACACACACTTTATTGTTTTTTATTAATTGGCGAAAAAGGTCTGATAGGAACATGTTCTGAATAGATAAAGTTGAAGTGTCTAAGTGGATTATGAGGAAAACTTTAAGGGACCACAAATGACCTAAGTCTATTATATAAGTTTTGATGAAATCAATACATAAATAACATATTTATCATTTATCTATCAAATGACCCCTCATATATTTGCAAAAGAGAAATTGTGTTTTTTTCTCCCGTGAACTTTAAAATTTTAATAAATAAGTAAATAAATGAATAAGTAAATAAATAAATAAAGAGAAAAGGTCCTGATTTACCCCTGAACTTTATGATCTGGAGCAGATATACCTTTTCTTTAAAAAGAGGCTAATATATGTTGTAGACAGTGAAATTTTATTGATAAATTCATACTAAATTTGGATTTAATCTTAAATTCATGATATGTTGACCGAGTCCAACTTACATTTGGGTCAGTCCATTAAGTTGATAAGATGAACCCAACTCATGTTCTTCAAGCCCAATGACCAAAATTGCTTGGACGAAAATACCCCTAAAACCATAACTCAAGCCTATATAAAGAGGACTTCATAAGACCAAGAAATAAAGAGAAAGAAAAAAAGAAGACACATAGAGAATCCTTGATCTTTAGTGGTAATCTACAAGTCTTTCACATACAAAGAAATCTTCGCTCCAATTGTTGAGCCGCAAGTACAAAGAAGTCTTCGCTCCAAAAGTTGAGCCGCAAGTATTCCATTAAATCAAGAACATCATTGAAGAGAAGAATCCCGGGATTACATATCTTTTCTTAGAGAATTTATAAAGATTGTAACCTTTGCATAAATTCAAATACAAATACTATTGTTTACTTGCTATTTTTCTTTCTTGTTACTATATTTCAAGATTGAAACTTTAGACGCATAAATATGCCTTTGTCATTATAGAAATGGTCCATATATGCTCTTTTACCTAACAAATTAATTAATATATAATGAGTTTAAAATTCTTTTTTTGGCTTTAATTTAAGAAAATGTCATGTGGCTTTTATAATAGCTCACCTTCCGCCATACCTACCCGGCCCAATAGGAAACAAAAAAAACCCCACCCACTCAAATTACCCTAAATCATTTCATTTCATTGTTTCCACACTCAATGAAATGACACATCTGATTGCTCTCACATCCCCTTTAAAATCAATTTTCCCGTTTTCTATTCCTTAATTTTTTTTGTCTAAAAAATTATCATTGGCTTCAATGGTGGATGTAATGACCCTAAAATGGAATAGGAATAACTAGAGACTCATATGTGTGTGTGATGTTGGTAACTTGATTAAATGATTATAAATGTCTTTCGGAGTTTAGTTTAAGAAGTTTTGTGGTCGAATGTGAAGGAACGACCATGATGTCCGAAAACTAGTCAATTGAGCTAGTGTGTCTTAGTGTGTTGTCGTAGAAGTTTGGTGTGTATTTCGTAGGTTAAATTCAAGGTAAATGGTTCCGATAATTAGAATATCATGTTTAGGGGTTAAAACGTTCATGTACGACACCCCACCCCCAAGGACCGCCCCCTAAGTCTAACCCCAAGACCCCTTTGATGAACAGAGTTCACCAAAATTTGGTACTTGTTGATTGGGTTCACACCCCGTAAGTCCATCCACGATTCGTGGATGGCCTCAGTAGGCCAGGCTACCAAATATCCACTCTCTGACCAAAACCACGGACAGCCAGTATGAATCGTGGTCTCATCCATGGTCCATGGATGATGGTCATGAGTCGTGGCCTGCAATGCTGTCAAGTTTCGGCCAACAGAGGGGTGAATTCGTAAATTCAGACCAATTCCAAATAAATATATTGACGATTATTTTGGGTATTATAATATATTTTAAGAGTTTTTAAACAATAAAATACCAATTTAGATTTCATTCTTCAACTTCCCAAATCAAAACCCATTCTCCTAAACTACTTTCTCCCTAGAACTCCATTGAAGACTCCAAGCTTTCCAACCAATTTCTTCAAGGTTCTTCAAGCTTTTATAAGAGGATTTTGTGGATTCTCATCTAAGAAGGTATGGTTGTCCTTAATCTTTTTGATTACTCTTTCATTTAAGGAGTCAATTCAAAATAGATTTCAAAGCTTTTCAAAAGGTCAAAATCCTACTTTCTTATCTAAGAATGGGTTCATTGGTAAAACATTTTAAAACATTTATATTCATGAATTAAGGTATGATTGATGATTTTAAGTTGATTATATATGTAATTCCTTCAAGAACCCATGTCATCTTCTAAACCCCTAAATTGAATGGAAATTGGTAGATTATGAATGTATGTTGAATAGCATGTGATAATATGAAGTTAGTTTATGAATTCATGTCATTAATTATGTCTTATGATGGAGAAGTATTGTTGCATTGAGGTATTGGTGTTTTGGTGTGTTGGTGAGTTGGGATCTAAGGCCTTAAAGGCATATGTGATCAATATCTTGTTGAATTGCTTATGTTGGTGATGAAATTAGTTGTGGAAACATGTCAATTGTCTTATTTATTGTAACATCTTGAATATACAGATTTAGATTGATTCTTATTGATAGAATTGTTATGTACATTGATGTGTAATCTATTTATGGTGGAGGTGCTTATTTGATAACTATATGAATGTAATTTCAATGATGTAAAGGTGATTATGTCTTGAAGTATATGTACTTGTAATTCCAATGATAGAGTAATGATATTATATAGAGTGTGATTGTGTATCTTGGATTGGTAGGCTAGTGCATCATAATCTAGACTAATAAATGTATCTTGGATTAATGTCTAAATGATTTTGAGTTGGTATACCTAAAAATGTTGAAGTAGTCTAGGCTAAACCTTGTGTTGGTTGACCTAATGGTGGTAGTCTTTCGTGATGAGTCTAGGTGCTAAATGTGAATGTAAAACCTTAAAGCGGTACCTAATGGTGGGGGCATCCTTCTTGTGTGAAATGGTAAACCTAGGAGCTGTAGACCTAATGGTGGTGGCTTTTCCTAGGAAGATTAATAAGATATCCTTTATACCTTGAAGTGGTAGACCTAATGGTGGTGGACTACTTTATGTGTATGTGTCTTGGGTTGGTAGGCGAAATGATGGTGGCCTACTCAAGCACACCAATTATTGTTATTGAAATCAGTTCATGGAAATGTAGGCCAAGCACCGAGCAGATATGGTTAGATGGAAGTTTTCCCAACACTAGGACAAATCTCAATAGCCGTCTTTCATATACCACAAATATGTTTCCACATAGGTCCTAGCTATGAAATCAACAAAGCTAGATGAACCGCTCTCCCTTATGCAAGGGGACCACCTTTTTACGATGTAGGAATAGAATATCAAATTTCATGTCTAGCTTGCATGGTCTATGTCGGTTAAAGGCTTATTCTCATCTTGTGGGATGTAGTCGTTGTTGGGTTTTAGCAAGTGTGAATGGGAAAAGAAAAGAGAGAATATGAAAAGTGAGGGAACTACTTTGGAGGGAAAATGAAAAGTCATTTGCAAAGTGCAAATGAAAAGTCATTTCTCCCATATCGGCAAAAGAAATGGAAATTGTTGTCCTAATAGAAGGAAACACTTCCATTACTTCTTAAAGAGCTAAGAAGAAGATACCCCCTCGCGCCGTCGTCGTCGTCGCTCGGCTCGGCTTTGGCTTTGGCTTTGGCTTTGGCTTTGGATTTGGATTTGGCAAGTGATTGATTGATAAATTTTTTGGACAAAATTTATCTAATCGATTTTTGTTAAATCAAATAACTCTTCGGGTAACGGTAACATTCCGAAAAGTCGTTACTTTTCCGAAAAGTCGTTACTTTCCAAAAAGTAGTTATTTTCCTAACAGACACATTTTTT
>NC_028645.1:68609786-68617557 GCF_001406875.1 Solanum pennellii
AAAGTGCAAATGAAAAGTCATTTCTCCCATATCGGCAAAAGAAAGGGAAATTGTTGTCCTTATATAAGGAAACACTTCCATTACTTCTTAAAGAGCTAAGAAGAAGATGCCCCCTCGCGCCGTCGTCGTCGTCGCTCGCTCGGCTCGGCTTTGGCTTAAGCTTTGGATTTGGCAAATGATGTGATTGATTGATAAATTTTTTGGACAAAATTTATCTAATCAGTTTTTGTTAAATCAAATAAATCCTGTTAATATTATCTCTTCGGGTAACGGTAACATTCCGAAAAGTCGTTACTTTCCAAAAAGTAGTTATTTTCCTAACAGACACATTTTTTTGAAAAGTTGTTATTTTTTCCAAAAGACACAACTTTCTGGAATAAACGGGTCTGAACAGATTTCTCTAAACAGACACGTTTCTTGCTGAAAATGGCTATAAAAGGAAGTCAATTTTTGATTTTTCAAACACTGAAAATATTTCTTTCTCTGCATTTATATTTCTCTCAAATAAAATCAAAGTGTCGATCGACTGAGTCTGTGTGACTTGTTGCTGTTCTTAAGTTCGTTGAAGTTAAAGAAGTTTGAGGTATCGCTATTTCTTTAACAGGTTTAATCCGTTTTATCTTGGGAGAAATTAATCCATAACCTTGGGTACAGTGAGGGGATTAAATTTCTTAAGGACACACAGTAGTTTCTGTGGACTCGGATTAATTCTTGTATTTTATATTTTTTCTGCTTCATCTCATTTCTGTTTCTGTTTATTAACCTTATAAATACAGGTTATTGTAAGAATAATAGTCGTATGGGATACTATCTGCACATGATACGAGTAGGTTTTGAAGGTGCTTGAATGAGTTCCCTAAGTCTTCATGGCTACTGTGTGAAAGTCCCCTAAATGAAGCTAATAAAGAATGTTTACTTATTGACTCTATAATGTGATGCATGTCTCTCTTATATTGATGAAATGAGTTACTTAGTATGTCATGCTGAAATGTAAAGGTTCTAGTCTATTTGTAACCTTGAGGAACACTTAGATGTGGCATGAAGAGGTAGTGTGGGCTGCCACTTTTATGTTTTACTTAAGGGTGTCTTAGGGTAACTTTATATAGAGGCCCTAATATGATGAAATGATTTACTTAATATATATGCTTATGTATTGCATATTGGTGCTAGTTGAAGCATGATTACTTAAGGTGAAGGTGAAAAGGTAAAGGTAATGGTTTAAATGAGATATTATGACTTGTATGTTGGTTGTGATTATATTATGACTTTATTGTTCAAATGTTCGTGAAGTTTTACCAAATGGCATAAAAACATGACTTTCAACAAAATATCCCTTGTTGCATGTTTTGCATGGTCATCATACTTAGTGCTTAATTGTACTAACACCATCTTCTTCATGTTTTTACTACAAGTGTAGGTTGAGGTTGTTAGGTGGATTCTCTAGTTGAAGACTTGGATTTCTAGTCCACAAGACTTGGTAAGTCCTCATGGATTCGAGGACAAAGAACTTTTATGTTTCCTTTTGATGTAATAGATTCTTAGTAGTTTTCTTTTGATTGTAAAGGGTCGTGTCCCTATGATGTTGATATTGTCACTAATATAGCTATGTTGATACTTAGTATTCTGTCATTTTATGAATGAATATTCAATTGTTGGTTTATTGAGAAAAGTTTTAATCCTACACTATTTTTATACCTATGTGATAAATGATGATAAGACGCTTTTACAAGACCCCCTTCGGGGTCAAGTACGCCTTGTTACGACTTTGAGGTGCTCTTGGGTCATGAAAAACATGGTATTAGATCATATGTTTGGGAACGGTCTCTAGGTTGATGTCTCACATGCCACGTCTAGTAGAGTCTTGTTCATTCGTGTGAGTATCTTCACAACTATGAGCGAGAGGCTATAGGACAATAGAAATTTTTTTCATATTCTTGAAATCGTGCCTTAGAGTTGAGTTCTATAAGTGTCCTTTTCCTAATTCTTCTCTTTTGTTTATAAGATATCAATACAAGAGGAAGACCTGCAAAGAGAGTGAAAGAGAAAATTGCTAATGATGAAATTCCTATCTTAGGTCCCCAAGATGGACAAACTTCTCAAGGTGAGAAAGTTCCGGTGAGTCCCCCACATATGACCAATCAAGAGATTAGGGCGGATTTTCTAACTTTCGCCAAAGCTATGATGGCCCAAACGAATAAAGATGTGGGGCCTAGTATGAATGAGTTGGAGAGTACCATGGACTCAATATTGAGAGACTTTGTGAGGATGAATCCTTCGATTTTTCTTGGCTCTAGAGTGGGAGAAGATCCCCAAGAATTCTTGGATGGAATTTATAAGATAGTGGATGTCATAATAGTTGCCTCTAGAGAAAAGGCAGAGTTGTCTTCCTATCAATTGAAAGGGGTTGGTTAAATTTGGTTACCCAATGAAAGGCAAATAAGCCTATAGAAGCGGGTCCTATAGAATGGGAAGAGTTTAAGAAGGCGTTTCTTGGTAAGTATTTTCCTGTGAGAAGAGGGAGGTGAAGATTGAGAAGTTTATAAACCTTAGAACCAGGTAGCATGAATGTTGAGGAGTGTTCCTTGAATTTTACCCTATTGTCTAAGTATGCTCCATCTTTGGTGTCGAACCCTAGAGATGAGATGAGTAGATCTTTTACTGGTGTATCCAACCTAGTTAAAGAAGAGTGTCGTACAGAGATGTTCCATGAAGATATGAATCTATTTAGACTTGTTGTGTATGCTCAGTATATTGAGGAGTCCAAACTTAAGAGGATGAATAGGAATTTGAAAAGGGGTAGATCCGATGAGCAAGGTAAACCTAGGTTCAAGAAGAGAGCTCCATACCAAGATTCTTCAAGTGCTCCTAAGGGTAACTACTTTTCACAATTGTGCAAAGATACATTTCGGAAAGTGTCTAGTTGGTATTAATGGGTGATGGTTTTGAAAAGAATGATCACCAAGGGAAGGATTGTCCTAGTCTTATGGCTAGAGGAAGGGAGGCCAAGCAAGCTTCTGTTAATGAATCAAATCTTGATTCTTAAAAGAAGATTCGTTTTTATGCACTTCAAGCTAAGGAGGGCAAGGGGGCTAACCTGAATGAAGGTACCGGTAAATGATAGTTCCTTCTTGTGTTAATATGTATTGAGATTTCTTATGATGTGTACATTTTAGTTGGGTTTCGCTTAAGTGAAGGATGGCATGTTGAATAGTAGGGTGGTGAGAATTCCTTACCCTTATTTTTTTTTCCTTCTATTCTTACTCAAGCTTGAGACCTAGAGTTTCCTTGTAGCTTGTCCAATGTTTTAGAGTCATGATTGTGAATGATTTTTTTCCATGACTTCTTTATCTTATTCATGTTTTAGTTGAATTCTTGTTTACTGATAAAAATGTGTTTTCATGAATGAGTTTCTCATGTTGATGTGAATCTAGCATGATTTACCTGATTTCTTCATGAGGATAAATGTTGAACATGCTTAAAGTTGTCATTGAAAATGTTGCACAAATTGCCTAATGTTGTTGTAATGGGCACAATTTGATTTGTATAAGAAGTTCCTCCAATGAAATGGAGAATGTGAAGTTTTGATGAGTAATGAGTTTGTAAATGTAGTTCCTACTTGCTTGTTGTGTTTTGAGCTTGTTGATGTGGAATTGATGTTTCCTCCTAGTTAGGTGATCTTATATTGATGTTGCATGCTTGATTGTGGGCTGCTAGTATTGTGTCATTACTCTTAATGTGTTTAAAGTGTCATTCAAGGACGAATGTTCCCAAGTGGGGGATCATGTAATGATCCTAAGATGAAATAGGAAGATCTAGAGCCTCATATTTGTGTCAGATGTTGTTAACTTCATTAAATGATTAAAAATGACTTTTGGAGTTTAGTTTAAGGAGTTTTGAGGTCGAACGTCAAGGAATACCATGACGTCTGGAAACTAGTCAATTGAACTATTGTGTCCAAGTGTCTTGTCGTAGAAGTTTGGTGTGTCGTTTGTAGGTTGAAATCACGGTAAATGGTTCCTATACTTAGAATATCATGTTTAGAGATTAAAACGTTCGGGTACGAACCTCCCTCCAAGGATCATCCTAAGGTCCTTGAGGAGGACCCTAAGTCTAACTCCAATACCTCATTGGATGAAGAGAGTTCATCAAAAGGTAGTGACCTACGGACGGGGTTCACGCTCCGAAGGTCCTTTCACGGTTCGTGAATGGCCTTCGTATGCCAGGGCACCAAATGGACACTCTCTGACCAAAACCACGGATATATAGTATGGCTCGTGGTCCCACACACTGTTTGTGGATGGTGGTCGTGAGTTGTGGCCTGTAGTGCTGTCAAGTTTCGGCCAAGAGAGGGGTGAATTGATAAATTCATCCCAAGTCCAAATAAATATATGGACGGTTACTTTGGGTATTTTAAGAGTTTTTAAACAATAAAATACCAATTTAGATTTCATTCTTCAAGTTCCCAAATCAAAACCCTTTCTTTCAAACTACTTTCTCCCTAGAACTCCATTGAAGACTCCAAGCTTTCAAGTCAATTTTTTAAGGTTCTTCAAGATTTATCAAAGGGTTTTTGTGGATTATCATCTAATAAGGTATGTTGGTCCTTCATCCTTGATTAATCTTCCATTCAAGGAGTCAATTCAAAATAGGTTTCAAAGCTTTCAAAAGGTCAAATCCTAATTTCTAATCTCAGCATGGGTTCATTGGAAAAACATTTTTAAAGCATTTATATTGATAAATTAAGGTTTGATTAATGATTTTAAGTTGATTTTATATGGAATTCCTTTTATGCACCATGTCTTCTTCTAAACCTCTAATTGAATGGAAATTGGTGGATTATGAATGTATATTGAATAGCATGTGATAATATGAAGTTAGTTTATGAATTCATGTTATTAATTATTTCTTATGATGGAGAAATATTTTTATGTTGAGGTATTAATGTTTTGGTCTCTTGGTGAGTTGGGATCTAAGTGCTTAAAGGCATATTGTGATCAATATCTTGTTGAATTGCTTATATTGGTGATGGAAATAGGTCAATTGTCTTATCTATTGTAGTATCTTGAATATATAGATTGAGATTGATTCTTATTGATATAGAATTGTGATTTAGATTGATATGTGATCCACTTATGGTAAATGTGCTTATTTAATAGTTATATGAATATGATTTCAATGAAGTCAATGTGATTATATCTTGAAGTATATGTACTTGTGATTCCAATGATAGAGTACTGATCTTATATAGAGTGTGGAATGTGTATCTTGAATTGGTAGGCTAGTGCATCCTCTTCTAGATTAATAAATTTATCTTGATTGAATGTCTAATTGATCTTGAGTTGGTAGATCTAATGTTGGTACCTATGTGATGAATGAATGCTAAGAGGCTTGTACAAGATCCATTTGGGATCAAGTACGCCTTGTTATGACTCGGGGGTGCTCTTGAATCGTGTCAGCGGATCTTCTTCATTCCTGATCTCAGGATTGTAGAGCTCAACAAATCCTAACAATTTTTTTATTTTTGTTTTTGTTGACGTGGAACGATGAAATGAAATGGGCGAAGATAATTTAAGTGGGTGAATTTTTTTTTGTTTCCAATTGGGTCGGGTGGGTATAGTGATAATGGGGTATTTTAAATTTCAAAGTCACATGAAATTTTTCTAGACTACAGTAAAAAGAATGAATTTTAAATTTATTAAATTTTAATATGCTAATTAAAAGAGTATGCATGAGTCATCTCTATAACAATAGGGGTATATATGAGCCATTTTTTAAACGAAGGATATTCCGACTTCAAATCGTAAAGTTCAGGAGCAAATTAGGATATTTTTCTATAAATAAATAAATAAGGAAAAATGAAGCTAGAGTCTAATCTGGGCTCTAGTCTAACCAAGTTATAATATATCTTTTATAGAATATTTTAGAGTTTTGAATAGACTACTTAAACATTATATTATTAATAAATAAAAATGTTAATATAATGTCCTAGGTAAGTATTGTTAACATATGATTAATATTCTATTAACTTGAATTGATCCTTATTATTATACTATGATAAATACCATCAATAATTTTTTTTATACATGAAAAAGTGTATTTGACTTCACAACAAGTCAATCACGGAATTATACAAATATGAAGTTGTTTTATACAATTTTGAGGAAATATCAAATTGTATTGAGTTCTAAGCAAATCGATGTATTGTACTGGTGATACTAAGCAGATTCATAGAAGTATGGGGCATATTGGATTTTCATATCATCCCTTTTTTCTCCAAATCATTCACTAATAAGCAATAAACCAAATTCTTTTTGTAGAATCTTCAAATTTTTCTTCAATTTATTAGCTCTTATCGCATCAAAGATATTAGTCAGGTGAATCAAACTGATCAGAATCTTATTATATAGAAGAAGCATTCAATATTCGGCATGTTTCTTTTTCTACATCATGTTGTACAAAAATTCACAAGAAAATTAATACAAATGAAAACTAAAATTTTTAAATGAACAATATTATAATCACATATCAAATTCAATCATCAATGGATAAATAAATAAATAAATAAAAAAATACAAACACCCTTAAATTGTCAATATACCAACATACAAATATGTTTTCCTATCCCTTGAAATGAAAAATATATATGTAATATTTAGATAACAATATATTAAATTTACAAGGTTTCCTTTTCACACAATAATTTATGCACCATATTGATGAACCAAACCTGTAAAACATCATAAATTATATATTGTTAAAAACAGGAAACCTACTAAACTGACAAACACATGGGGGAAAATGTAAAATCATAGCTATAAAAATGCTTCAATAAATTATATTTTATATGTTTTTTCTTCCTCATTCAGGAAGAACTCCATATCCAAAATTTGCTTTGAATGAGTAGACTTCATATAGCAATAAGAATTACATTGTCAAAGATACTAAATAAGTGTGTAAAGTTAACACTTTATACATTTGAAAATGGAAACATTTAAGTAAATACTTGAGAAAGAACTTGGCAACTTTATACAATAATAAGTGTTTTGAAGTTGAACTTTGAAAGTACACCGTCCACAGGATATACTTGACCCTCCACCCTTGTCATTTTTTCTTCTACCGATAGGAAGGTGTTATCAAATAAACATTAACTCTCACATATATGTGTAAATATCAATTTGTTCCTATATCCTCAATTTTACACACTCAACTCACAAAACTTTGAGCCTTGCAAATATGAAAATAGGAGGCATGCCATTTTCAAATGGTGGCAACTGAAGGAATATTGATTGTATTGAAGTGTTAACCTAATAAGGGAATACATGGGAGATATATATAGGAGATATAGGAAGGAGTACTAATCCTAATAGGACTAGGATGAAGGAGTACTAATCCTAATAGGACTAGGATTAGTACACAGTAAATACGAATATTATTTAATACTATTTATTTAATACTATCTGTTATTATCCCCCCTCAAGCTGAGCTGAGCGGAAGCGAACGGAAGCTTGGAACTGAGGTAATCGTGCTGTCGGCTCGGGAGAGGCTTGGTGAGAATATCAGCCGGTTGTTCTTCAGTGGGTACATACTGCACAGTCATGGTGCCGGCCTGAACTTCATCGCGAACAAAGAGACAATTGGTATCAACGTGCTTCATTCTGGTGTGTAGGACGAAATTCTTGGCCACACAGATGGTTGATCTGTTGTCACAATAGAGAGTAGGAACAGTGTGAGTGGCGCGGAGTTCGCGAAGAATATATGTGACCCACATGGT
>NC_028645.1:68621743-68644325 GCF_001406875.1 Solanum pennellii
TTACTTGATCAGAATTTGACTTTTGAGGAAGAGCCGATCACCATTTTGGATAGGCAAATTCGGAAGCTGAGGTCCAAGGAGATTGCTTCAGTAAAGGTTCAGTGGAAGCATCGTCCAGTGGAGGAGGCTACATGGGAGACAGAGGCAGACATGAGGAATAAATATCCTCATCTTTTTGAGCGTTCAGGTTAGCTCTTTTCTTTTTACGTTCGAGGACGAACATTTGTTTAAGTGGTAGGTGATGTAACGACCCGCTAGGTCGTTTTGAGAACTAGGACTAGTTTGACTCCTTTTGAAAATTTAAAGGGGTATTTTTAAACAATTAGATAACTATGAGTACCCAATTGATGAAACTTTTATTAAATAAATAATTAGATAATAGATTAGTGGGGTTTCACGGTTAACATACTCTTGTTCAGAAAGTAAAAGGGGTGGAGGCAGAAACTTACCGTAAGCGACGAACGAGAGGGAGAAAAATCATAGCCATTTTTCAGGTAAAGATATGAGATATTCGTTCTTTTCAATTCTATATATAGTAATATATTGTCGGAGTGTTTGGGATTGTGTTATTATTTTATGCNGGTTATTGAAAGAGATATAATTTTAGTAAAATTATTAGATTGAATTGAATGGGTGTTTAGTTAGTAGAGATTTCATAATGATTTCTAACGATTGCCATATATAGAAATATTTAAAGTTGGAATTTATATGTAGATGTAGTCGTGGGATCTGGAAAAAAAATATATATATAAAGAATGTTGGTCTGTAATTTTCTGCCTTAATTATTATGATTATTACTATTATGGTGGGTTGTGGAATAGAAAGTAGAGAATGAAATTGTTGTTGAACTTGAAAAATAAAATAAAATAATTGAATACAAAAAGATTGGTGGCGAATGAGGAATAGGGATTTTAATATGTTAATGGTGGGCTGATGATGACAGAAGGAGTAGAGGTTTACATGTGAATATTTAATGCTTGGTGCAAATCATAGGTTCCAGCGAACAAATTTACAAATTTGCATTCGATCTTTGTTATTCGTCATTCGTTCCTTTCTGTATACTTCTCGTACTATAAATAATGTTCTTTTCTTATGTATTGAGTTAGGTAGTTAAGAATTTGGTGTATATTATATGATTTAACATTGATTCAAGGGTATTTGGAGAGGTTAGAGTTAAGTTCTTGGCTTGAAATTTAGCAAGTATGAAAAATTTGGCATACCAACATATATCAAGATTTGGAGTTTGGTTGAAAATATGAGTGAGTTTTAGCGTCTATGATAGACATATAATAATTTGAATGTCTACAAAAATTGCTTACTTACGAATATTGCAAAATTGGTAGATTGGGAACGTTCCGAAACCTTGCGAAAAGGAAAGGAAAAATCTTAAAAGATTCGTGGCACAAGTTCGGCATCTAAGGTATGTTAAGACTTTTAGACTTGTTGAAGGACGTTTTCCTAATTAAAGATTAAAAATGAAAGTAGACCAAGGGGTAAGGGCGAAAGATGGAGGTCTCGTATCAATGGTGTGACGGGCATTGGTACGAGTACCAGTGTTATAAAAAGGAAAATTTCTATTATAGAATGAGGATTTTTAAAATTTGAGAATGCCAAAGCATATGGGCATTAGCTGATATATTATTGCCTTGAATTCCTCGTGTGATTGTGTTTTATTTATTTCACCTGTATAGTTGAGATAATTGAGGTGGNTTGATAATTAAGGTGGTTATGCATTATGTTCATATTGATTGATTGAGATGCATCATCATCCCCTCTATTGAAATAATATTGTGCACATGCATAGACATGAGACTGAGTATAAGTTGGGCACGTGGAGATCGTCCGTGCTGGGGATGGTGAGATGTTAAGATTGTAATTTGGGCACGTGGAGACCGTCCGTGCGAAAATTGTTTGATATTATGATAGTGCGTTGAGATCGTCCGCACAGACACGTGGAGATCGTCCGTGTCGGTATATGGACCTCGCGAGTCCCCCATGGGTCATGAACTCTCGATGTATTTCCGAGGAGTATCATGTATATACGGTTGAGTGAGTACTGGGTATTCTGAGACATATCATTACATGGCATCATATTGCATTGCATTTCATCCCATCATTCATTCTTGATGACTATATGTTTCGTTGGTGTTTGGAAAATATTAAATGTTGATTTCCTTTATTGATGAAACTTAAATAGTAAGTGTAATATATATATATATATATATACTTGTACAATCTAATAAATTATTTTCTTATATAACTCCCGTCACTACTTCTTCGTGGTCGGTCAATGAGACATACTGAGTACACGTGGTTTCGTACTCATACTACACTTGTTGCACTCTTTGTGGTGCAGATTCGATTCCAAGTAGGAGCACATCTCGAGGAGCAGTTTGAGTCCGAGTTTGGAGTGTCTTGGAGTTGTGGTGAGCTGCTTGGCTGTTCCGTGGCCCACACCTCCCCCTATCTTTTACTTATTCTGTTATTCAGTATTCAGACAGGATATCCCTTATGTTGGATTTGCCTTTTTAGTTTCAGACTTGCATCGTATTTAGAAGCTCTTGTACTCATGACACCATTTCTTGGGTAGTATTTTTTTTCAGTTTTTCCGCATTCGTACTTATAAGAACTCAGTGTTGGAGATTTGGAAATTGTTGTCTTTTCACTTCTTGTTAGTTAAGTTTGTTAAAATATGTTGGTTGGCTTACCTATTGGTTGGGAATATAGGTGCCATCATGACTCGTGATTTTGGGTCGTGACAGTAAGAACGGTGATTATGTCTGATAATTTTTCGGGAATCAGGGCATGAAGATGCCTGAGAAGGAGTTTAACGCCAGAAGGAAGTGAATCGAGAGGATCCACCTCGGTTGTCATGGCTGCCGCCGCCCAAGAGAAGAGAGGGAACGATCGGTGCCCTAAAGAGAGAAAAAAAAACCTAGAGAAAAGAAGATCTAGGTTTTCTGGCTCCTGATACCATGAAGGAATATTGATTGTATTGAAGTGTTAACCTAATAAGGGAATACATGGGAGATATATATAGGAGATATAGGAAGGAGTACTAATCCTAATAGGACTAGGATGAAGGAGTACTAATCCTAATAGGACTAGGATTAGTACACAGTAAATACTAATATTATTTAATACTATTTATTTAATACTATCTGCTATTAGCAACCCCTACAAGCAATATAATTATCATTTTCCTTCACATATAGGTCAAAAATATTATTATAAAAATGTAAAGAGTGCTAGAAGACTTTCTTTAAGAAATTATTCTGTTGAGGCAACTTATTTTATACCAATAAAAGAAATCAATTGGCAGAATTCATGCAAATATAACATGAATCCATAGAAAGTTTTACTTATCTTTTCACTCTTAAGTAGAGAGAACTTTTAACTATAAACTATTTGTCTGTCGTTCAACTCTTTACAAAGAAAACAATTTCTGAGAAAATCTAGGCAATTCAGTCTCTCACAGGACCAATTAGTTTATGTTTGACATAGCAAGAACAATTTTTTAAAAAAAAAAAAAAAAAGCTACAAAAAACAAAAACCAAACACGTAAGAAAAACAAAAGGTAACATAAACGAAAGTTGGGTGGAGGGATGAACAACAAATCTCATTGAGAACTTTGTAGCAACTATTAGGAGGGGAAGAAATGGAACACATCAGAAAATGAAGAGCAGACATATGGATATTGCAGGTTGTTAACTCGGCAAAGAAGCTGAAGTAGCAAAGAAAAATGAGAACAGAGAACAACATGAATATGACATATGAAGATGGAACAAATGAGAAAATAAAAAATGAAAATAAGAAATATTACAGAAGCTTAACACAGTGAAGAAGTACAAGTGATCTTTTAGGATGATTATCAATTCATTTGAAAGTGTCAAATTATTAAAAAAAAATACATCCATTTAAAAAAAAAAAAAAAAGACATTCATAAAAAGAGTGAAATCACCCAATAACTTTTTTCTAGAAGTTCAAAGCTTCATAAAAGAGGAATATGAACTTACATATTCTTGATCCAACTAAGAAGTTTCAACTCCTGCTCACTACACCCATAAAAGAAATAATGTCAAATTAAATCAAATCACATGAATCGTTAAAAGCAACAACTTATATAAATTTGAAAAAAAGTAACTATTGAGAGCGTAACAAAAATTTAAAATCAGATCCAACAGATCTAATTCTAACCCGATGTAGAAAATTAGAATTTTTTGCCAAGAAACAACAACTAACACTAATGCAGTACTAAAACAAATCAAAAAACGATTTTCATTTCATAATTCTAAGAAACAACACTAAGATGAAGCAAGCATCAAATGTAAGTTGATGTAAATATCGACTAAGGCCCGTTTGGATGGGCTTAATAAAAGCAGCTTTAAAAAAGTACTTTTGAAAGTGCTGAAACTTATTTTTAAAATAAGCAGTTATGCGTTTGGATAAAGTGCTGAAGTTGTTATGCCAAACGTGAAAAGGGAAAAATGGAAGAAAGAGATGTTAGGTTATGTGGGTAATTTGGAGATTGTATAAAAATATTAAGGGCAAAAAGATAAAAATGTGGTCAACTTAAAATAGCTTATAAGCTAAAAAAAAAACACCCCTACCCCAGCTTTTAACTTTTGGCTTAAAATAAGTTTTTTTTAACTTAAAATAAGTTATTTTAAGTATTGCCAAACAGCTAAATAAGTCAAAAACCAGCTTTTAAGTCAGTTTGACCAGCTTTTAAGCTGAACCAAACAGGCTCTAAGCTCAACTGATCTCATGTGGTTAAAGCAAAAGTTGCTTCAAAGGAATAGGAAATGACATATTAACTTACATGTAAATGTGGAACATTGAGACAACATATGATCAATCCCCGCTATCAATGACAAAATTTTGCTATCTACTGAGCATTGTGGAACACTGAGGTAACATATAATTGATCTCTGCTATTGATGACACACAATTTCCCTATCTGTTGAGTGCTAAGTACAAAAGTAATCTATGAGTAGCATGAATGTCATATATTACATGAGATGGTTATATAGTTACTAACGTAAGGTAAGGTATCAAAAATGGTACACGTCAATACAATAAGGTCATTTGCTTTCAATTTCTATTACCACAACTATAATTCTTTAGCAAAGAATTTAAAATTAGCTTAAACAATCAAGCAAAACTTAATCCAGCTAAATTTTTAGCTGGCCACTCTTACACCATAGTTACTTATATATACTTACATATATATCACATCAATAATGTAATAAAATGTTCAAAAGAAACTCCTTTCGATAATTCATTACGTATTTTCTATCTCTCCCAACAAACATAAAATTTCAAGAATTTCAATAACATACAATTTCGAATGGTCTATTCTCTTTTGTTCTCACTTCAAGATCAAAAGTAAGTCACTACAAAAAAACCTCAAATTGCCAACAGATTTTACTAATAACTTAAGTTGGTTAGTATTTTAGTAACAAATTATCAACATATTTCTAACTGACTTATATTTTAAAACTTAACAACAAAATTTTAACAGATTACCAACCAAAATCTTACTAACTAAGTATTTTAGTTAGTAAATACGGCGGAAAAAAATGGCGCCAAATTTAGCAACATTCTATCAATGGATTACAAACTAAATATTATTAATGTACACCTTTTGTTGGTAATATTACCAACGAAGTATATATATCGGTTGGTAAATATGACCAAAAAATTGTTAATATAATTTAATAACATATTATCAATAAATTACTAACCAAACATTTACGAATGACCGGATTGTGTTGTTAAATTTATCAACCAAATATAAATATGTTGGAAAATTAGTAAGAAATGTAATTTGTTGGTAAACTTTCCTACCAATATCTAATTAGTTGGAAATTTTGACGAAGAATAAAGATTGTAGTAAGTAAATTACTAACATTATTAAAATAGTTGGTAATATACAAACCGATCATTAATTCATTGGGAAATTTACCAATATATTAATTATTATTTGGTAATATTACATATGAATGTTTAGTTGAATAGTAACTATTACCAAATATGATAAAATTTACTGGTAAATTATTAATTACTAACTTATATTTGAATAGTTGATAAATTTATCAATTGAAGTTAAATTTTTGGTAAATCATCGTCTAGTGTTGAGGCTTTCATATTCAGTTTGTGTAGTTAGGTGCTTTAACTTTTAAATTTTAGTCAAAACTTGCCTTTGGTCAATACTTATTGTAAACGTGCTCAGATTAAAACTATGTCGGGGTCATTAGTTCCGAAAGGTCATTTTTTATCTAACAAGAAGGTTGGTTCAAATTTTGAGGCTTTCATTTTTTGTTTGTACCGTTAGGTGTTTTAAATCTTATGTTTTGGCCAAAATCTGAGTTTGGTCAATATTTTTGTGAATGTGCTCAAATGAGAATTTCGTCAGCATAATTAACTCAAAAGGTCATTTTTTATCTAATAGGATGATTGGTTTGGATATTGAAGTTTTCATTTTTAGTGTGTGCCATTATGTGCTTTTACTTATAAATTTTGGCTAAAATTTAATTTTGATCAATATATTTGATAAGCGTGTTCAGATTAAAATTTTGTTAGTGCAGTTAGATTCGAAAGGTCATTTTGATGTAATAAGACAGGGGGTTAGGGTTTTGAGGCTTTCTTTTTTAGTTTGTGTCGTTAGACATTTTAACTTTTAAGTTTTGACCAAAATTTCACTTTTGTCAATATTGTCACTGTGTTTAGCTATACAAGTTCACTTTTGATCTCATAGGATGGTTGGTTCGAGTTTGAGACTTTTATTTTCAGTTTGTATCGTTAAGAGTTTTAACTTTTAACTTTTGGCTAAACTTTGAATTTGGTCAATTTTTTTTAGAAACATGCTCAAATTTGAATTTCGTCAGAGCAGTTAGCTCTGGAAGGTCAGTTTTCGTCTTATAGGAAGGTTGGTTTGGATTTTGAGGTTTTCATATTCATTTTATACCTTAGGCGTTTTAACTTTTAACTTTTGGCCAAAATTTAAGTTTGCTTAACATTTTTTGTGAACGTGCTCTGATGAGAATTTTGTCAGCGCGATAAGCTTTTGGAAGGTCATTTGTATATCTCATAGGATGGTTGATTCAAGTTTTGAGGCTTCCATTTTCAGTTTGTGTTGTTAGGCGTTTTAACTTTTAAGATTTGGCCAACAATTAGATTTTATCAATATCATAATGATATGTATCATATTGAGATTAACTTAACTTGTTATCACATGTTTTGCATTGTTTCATTCAAATATGATTTTTAAAATTGATATTAATATTTTTAGATTTATATTTGTGCTCTTCGATTTTTAAATGCAATAAATTAATAAGTATTTTACTATTGAATAATCATTTAGTTAATAATATTTTGAACATATTGTCAATCAATTACTAAGATAACATTAAAATTGAATGATATATTACCAACAAACTAACAATAAATTAGAAAATTTTATTAGAAAAATAAATAATCATACTAACGCATTTAAAATTTAGGGATAATGCACAAGTACCCCCTCAACCTATATCCGAAATCTCAGAGACGCACTTATACTATATAAAGATCCTATTACACCCCTAAACTTATTTTATTAATAATTTTCTACCCCTTTTCGGCCTACGTGGCACTATCTTGTGGGCCCAATGTTGATTGACTTTTTTTTTCAAACTAGTGTCACGTAGGCCCAAAAGGGGTAGAAAATTACGTATAAAATAAGTTCAGGGGAGTAATAGGACCTTAGTATAGTATAAGTGTGTTTCTGGGATTTCGGGCATAGGCTGAGGGGGACCTGTGTTTTTTCCCTAAAAACTATTACCAACAAGGGTTGTGGTGGAGTGATAAGTACTCTTCATTCTTAATCAAGAGGTCTCGTGTTTGATTTCCACTGGGTATGAAGTTGCGTTTGTTAGGGTCCGATATAGTCGGGCTCCAATGTGGGTGTCGGACACCGGATATGAAACTAAAAAAAAGGACTTAAAATTTATTGGCAAATTACCAACATAAATTTTATGTTACTAAAATTGTCAACCAACCGAATCGAATAATGAAGAAAAAAATGTACTAACTTCTTTTCAATTCGTTAGTAAAGGTACTAACAATACACTAACTAAAAATTATTTGGTGAATTTACCAACTGAAATTTCAGGGTCATGTTTCAAAATTTTGTAACAACATTTTTATGTGTTTACCAACTGATTTTTGGTTTGTAAGTTTACCAACAAATTAAAATCAGTTGGTAATATTTAGTGACAAGCTTTTTAGCAACGAATTAATATAAGTTAACATTTAGTTAGTAACTCAATCTGCCAATCGATTTGATCAATTTACCAATAAATTTTTTAGTTGGCAATTGGAATTCCTTTTATAGTCAGTGGAAGAGCAACCAAGAAATTGATAGGAGTACAGGAGGCAAATGTATTACTGACCTTTGAAAACTTTTTTTCATGGAGTCTTTCTCTATTCATCGTTGTAGTTTTTTTAATGCCACTGGATAAGTTATATGCATGTCCAAAGAGGGGATAAGGCATACAAAATTTTATAGTAACCTTCAATAAATTCAAAAAAGATATTATGTTGAGCCCAACATCATATCTTGACTTTTTTTTCTTAATTTGATTCATTTCGAGCTGGCCATGGAGAATGAAGGAGAATGTGGAAACTTCAAAACAATACCCATTACGGTGCTCATGCTTGAAAAATATTGAAAGAGGAAAACCAAATATATATAAGCAAAAAACCTAACTTTTAGTCATAAATAGAAAAAACCTCGAACAATAATTTAAAAAATTGGAAAAAAAGCAAAAAGAGTGACATAAAACTGAAAATATTTCTGTAAAGAAAATCAAACGTGATGAAGATAGAATTAGAGAAATTTTAAAAAATCATACCGTGAAGAGCAGAGAAAATGGAGAGTTGTAAATAGAAGAAACAATGTGTCAAAGGGTATTTATATGTAACCTAAAAAAAGAAAAAACAAAGGATTGTACTTTGAGAGCAATATTATCTGGAGTTTTGTTAATTTTTCATAGTACACCAGTCCTGTGACAATTGATAGTGAGATTATTGTTGAAATTTGGTTGAATCTTTTTACTTGATTGTTCTTGAAATTTGGTAGAATTTTTTTACTTTTTTCTCTTTAGTCTAAAAATTATTTTATAGTACTCCATCCGTTTCAATAAAAATACCTTATTTTCTTTTTAGTCTGTTTAAAAAAGAATGACCATTTTTTTTGGTGATAACATTTAAATTTCAGCTTTTCATTTGACATTTTTAAGGCTACAAGATCAAAGAGCAATTTTTTATATTTGACCTAAATTGAATTTAGAACCACAAGATTCAAAAGTTTTCTTTATATTCTTAAACTCCGTGTCAACTTAAACCAGGTAATTCTTTGTGAAATAGAGGGAGTAATTAATTTTCTTTCAAATCTAGGGTTTACATTAATTGCAAAATATTTAATTTTATTTTAGTTTAATATCTGGAAGGATTCTCCTTTAGTTTAGTATATAGAATGATCCTTCTTTAAGAAGGATTCTTCACTAAAAAGGATACTCCTTTAAGAAGGATTCTCCTTAATTATTTATAAAGACGGATATACTCTTCTATTTGAATTAATGCAAGAATCAATATAAAAATTTATCTTTCGTTCTCTTTTTAATTTTTTTTTCTAGTTTCTTTCATTCCATAATAATGGTATCAGATTCTTACATTGATCTTAATAGATATGTGAATTCATTGAAGAAGAACTTTCAACCACTTTTAATTCATATCTATTTTCAATCCAATCTTAACCTATGCATTTATTTTTAACGCAGGGCCAGTTTTGACCCGTGTATTTATTGTTGGTAATTTGGCATTTTAATATTAATAAAATGCATCATCATTGTCTGTGTCCATTAGTGAACAGTTACTTGCATATTGTCATTATTGAAATTATTGCATTACAACCTCCATTATATGGTACATTTCATTTTTGGTCAGTTTTGATTTTATTGATATTCCTTTTGATTAAAGACATTGTTGTGAACGTTGAAGTCTTAGCCGTTGGTGGCCTTTGCCATTACTTCTCCATTATTCTTCCTCCATTATACCTTGTAACATGTGTAACTCCTAAGACTATTATCTTCACTATTTACTACACCATTTATTTTTCTATTTATTACTAGGTAGACTTCTTCTAGTATAAATAGTGGTGATCTTCATTTGGTTTGAGATACAATACACAAGAAAAAATATAGAGTGGAAGAGTTGGTCCAAAAGAGAGTTCTTATTAGTTGAAGGAAAGTGTTCTTTTTTGTGGAGCTTTGGACTCAACTCTTGTACAGAGTTATTGAGTTATACTTTGTGAAGGTTGTTGTATCCTGGAGGGGACAAGTCAAAGAAGACTATTGCTGGACCGGTAAAAATATTTGTTGCAGTGGGCTTCTTAAATAGAGCGAGATATTCGCTCCTTAGCCTTAAGAGATTTTATTTCTTCATTTCATTTCAAGTTGTAATCTTGTAATTTTTGTTATCTTGTAAGTTTTTCCAAACAATTTAAGGAGATTCAACATGGCTACAATTGAAAAAACCAGCGGATGTAAAGATGGGAGACCTGAACAAGTCATTTCGGTTCAGTGGTAACCATTTAAGAGATGGAAGGTTAAAGTACTTTTCTACTTAAGTATTTTCAATGTTTCTTACGTGTTAACTGAGAAGAATCTGAATAAAGTAGACATCACCTCTATGAGTGATGATGAAACTATCTCTAATCTAGATAAAGTGAAAAAGTACGAGAGAGATTCCTATAAGTGTCGGTATTATATTCTTAATTTTCTGTCCGATAATTTTTATGATTATTATGATAGAACTTGTTCTAGTGCAAAGAAAACTTGAAAAGTATTGCAGAGTATGACACCGAAGAGGCTGGAGCGAAAAAATATGCGGCTAGTAAACTTTTTCATTTATAAATGGTGGACAACAAATCATTAGTAGATCAAGCTCAAGATTTTATAATGATTGTTGGAGATCTTAGGTCCGAGGAGGTAAAAATTGGAGATAACCTTATTGTTTATGACATAATATTGTCATGACCCAATAAAATGGACGTGATGACACTTGTTTATCCCACCAAGACAAGTCAACATAAAACTCAACATTACAACAAAAATGCAGAAATTTTACAATCAACTTAAAAATACACCTAAAATCTAATTTTCACGTGTACAAGTCTCTAAAGTATTACAATTGATTCAAAAGAAACACTAGTCTCAAATGAACTTGTTTCTAGAATAGAACAAGATTATAACTAAGAAGAGAGAAAGTCCGCTGAGACAACAAACAGCTACCTTACAAATCTCCAAGAAGTCTCAGAAAAGAAGAGAATGACAAGTAACAAAAAAATTCAGGCTCGTAATGTACAAAAAAGATAATTATAGAATGAAGGAGTGAGTACCAAACAACACGGAACTCAGTAAGTAAATCCCTAAACATAAGCTAAGGGGATGAAATACGGGTACTCCTACCACTCCAATCGAACCTCCACAACTACAACCTGCATAAAAATCAGCCCAACCTATCAACTCACTGTTTACATCGCACATAGTTCAACAACAACACTTAAACAAATTACATATCCTCAACAATAACACTTTGACAATTACATGTCCTCAACAACAACAGTTAGACAAATTACATGTCCTCAACAATCACACTTTAACAAATTATATATCCTCAACAACAATACTTTAACAAATTACATATCCTCAACAAAAAGCTCGGTACTCATCAATCACCAATTCCACAGAAAGGCATTCTATTGATTAGCAAAACACAATATCAAGTTCACGAATGATAAGTATGTGCAATGCAATGGAATGCAATAGCAAGTATAATGATGCATATCTGACCTAGTGATACACGCTCGTTGTCTCTCAGTCAAGAACCCATGGGGAACATATCTATCCATGCATCTGTTGCAGCGCATGACACGACCCTTGATAATAGTAACCATCGCAGCGCGCGATACGTCCCTCGAAATGGTACATCCTCTTTAAGTTCTCATTCTTTCTCAACGCACATAACACTTGTCATAACCATGTCTTAGAATAATGCAAATGACATGTTCAAATAATGACGAGATGACCATTTTCATAACATTGCACAATTCACAGCAATACAATCATGATATCACATCAACAATGATTCAACAAGCCTTCAAACCTTTCTCAAACATCACATATAAACTATTAATCACATTGTCTTTTCTCATTATTAGAATTAATCAAGGTGGACAAATCAACCCATCACCAAATCTCATTACTCTCAAACATATACCACAAGGAAATACATTCATCCTATACACTTAACAAAGTGTTTATAAATCCACTTGCCTTAGCCAATCGAATAGTTTAAAGTTCTTAAACCAACTTCACCAACTGATCAAAAATAATCAGGACAACTATCGAGAGGGGTTAAAATAGTAATTTTACAAAAAATTACAAAAATGACGTTCCGGGTCATTACAAATATATAAACTTTCACCTTCTTGGAAGGAATTTCAAAAAATTATGTGTCACCAACAAGTGCAAGGGGTTAAGATGCACTTTTACAAACAGATAAGAACAACATTACAACGAAGGTAAATTTAATTACTTCGAATAATGCTACTCCTGAAATTCAAAAAAATACTTCTTTAAAGCCTAAAATAAAAAATTCAAGAAAAATAATGGAAGACAACCCAACAAAAATAATGGTAAAAATAACCAAGCACAAAATCAAGAAGTTCAAGAAAAGGAATCATGCTTTGTTTGTGGCAAGAGTGGGCATATTGATCGATTTCAGATTCAGGAAAACGTGGTTCTAACCTCAGGCAAACGTTACCGAAGAACCTTTTGTGGCGGTGATTATCAACATAAACATGGTTGAGAATGTTGATGGATGGTGGACTGATTCTGGTGCAAATCGTCATGTTTGTAATGACAAAGACTAGTTTAAAAATATACTCATTTTGAGGAGCCCAAAATCATCATTCTTGGTGATGCTCACACTACTCAAGTGCTTGAAAAGGGAGATGTTGAATTGTATTTTACTTCTGGAAGGGTATTAACTTTAAAAGATGTATTTTATACTCCTTCCATGAGAAAAAATTTGATGTCTACTTTTCTTCTTAAGAAAGCATGCTTTAAAAAGATTACTGAATCTGATCAATATGTATTAGTGAAGAAGGGTATTTTTATGGGAAGGTGTATGCATGTGATGTGATGTTTAAATTGAATGTTGAGATGACTAAAATTTCTATTTTTGTTTATATGCTTTCTTCTACCAACTTTTGGCATGCTCGTTTTTGTCATATTAATCATCATAATGTTGGGATCATGAGTAGTTTAGGATTAATCCCAATGTTTAAATATTTTTTTGAAAAGTGTAACGCTTGTTGTAAAGCTAAAATCACTAAAAGGCCTCATTTTCAAGTTGAAAGAAAAATTGATTGTTAGAATTAATTCATACTGATATTTGTGAACTTGGTGAAATTCTAACTCGTGAAGGTAATAGATATTTTATCACTTTCATTGATGATTTTTCTATGTTTACATGATGAATAATAAAAGCGATGCTTTTGAAAATTTCAAAACTTATTTCCATGAGGTTGAAAATCATATGGAAGAAAAATAAAAAAGATTAGAAGTGACAGAGGCCGTGAATATGAATCAAATGAATTTAATTCTTTTGTCAGATCATTGTGAATAATTCATGAAAGTACTCCTCCTTACTCTCCTCCATCTAATGGAGTAGCGGAAAGGAAAAATAAAAATTTTGGTTGAATTGACTAATATCATGCTTATTGAGTTACATACACCTTTAAATTTTTGGGGTGAAGCTATTTAATTGCTTGTTATGTGTTGAATTGTATGCCTCATAAAAGTCTGAATTGACACCTTTTGAATTGTGAAAAGGTTACAAGCCAAGTTTGGAATATCTAAGAGTTTCGGGTTGTCTAGCCTTTGTGAGGCTAATGGATCCCAAGATTACAAGTAAGAAAGTAACTACTTGTGCTTTTCTTGGTTCTGCTTCAAATAGTACAACCTATAGATTTTTTAATCTTGAAGATAACATTGTAATAGAATCCAGTGATGCTATTTTTCATGAAAATAAATTTCCTTTTGATTCTAAAAATAGTGGGAGTCAAAGGATTGAACTAAAAATATTTTGTCACTACCTATTTCTTCTACTTCTACTTTGAAAAATAAAGAAGCTATTGTTTTGAGTTAAGAAGAAGTAAATGAGTTAGAGTATGTGTTCAATGTTGGAGATGACCCTCTTACTTTGAAAGAAGCATTATCTTCACATGATTCTATATCTTGGAAAGAAGATGTAAATGATGAAATGGAATCTCTAATTTCTAATAAAACTTGAAAGTTAGTTGATTTACCACCGAATTGTAAAATTATTGGTGTAAATGGGTCTTACGAAAATAGTTAAAATCAGATAGATCTATTGATAAATATAAGGCTAGGCTAGTTGCAAAAGGTTTTAAACAACTAGAAGACCTAGAATTTTTTGATACTTTTTCTCTGGTAACGAAAATTACATCCATAAGACTTTTAATTACTATGACTAGAATTTTTGATTTGCAAATTCATCAAATGGATGTAGAAACTGCTTTTTAAAATGTAGACCTAAACGAGAAAATTTATATGAATCAACCCAAGTTTTTTGTTGAAGCAGACCAAGAAAGCAAAGTGTGTAAACTTACTAAATCCCTATATGGCTTGAAATAGACACTAAAGCAATGACATGAAAAGTTTAATTTCTGCCCGATTGAAAATAGTTTTAACGAGTATGATAAGTGCATATACATAAGTCATGGAATAATTCACATGCGATTATTTGCCTATATGTTGATGATTTGTTGATTTTTGGCTCTAATATGAATGTTAATGATGAAGTTAAAAATATTCTTAGAAGTCATTTTGATATGCAAGATCTTGGAGAGGCAAATTTTATTTTTGGAATAAAAATAACAAGAACATGTGAGAGAATTTTCCTTTTCCAGTCAATTTATGTTGAGAAAATTTTGAAAAAAATATAACTTTTATGATTTCAAGAATGTTGCTATAAATCAAAAGGAATATGTTAGTATAGTTGGAAGTTTGAGATATGTGACTGATTCCACTACGTCTGATATTGCATATGCAGTAGGAGTACTTGGCAAGTTTACATGCAAGCCAGATAATGAACATTGGCGTGCTGTAACAATAGTTATGAGATATTTATTTGGAACGAAAAATTGGCGTGATGCTGATTGGAACACTTTATCAGGTGAATCATGTTCTACCACTGGTTATGTCTTTACTTTAGGTGGTGGTGATGTTTGTTGAAAATAAAAAAAGCAAACTACAATTGCTAACTCTACCATGGAGGCTGAACTAATTGCTTTAGCTTCAGCTAGTGAAGAAGCGAATTGGTTAAAAGATCTATTGTTTCAAATTCCTTATTTTAAAAACCAATTCCTCCTATTTAATTCATTGTTATAGCACCACTGCAATTGGTAGAGTTCAAAACTATCATTACAATGATAAATCCAGACCTATAAGAAGGAAACACAGTAATGTAAGATCTTATTTGACAAATGGTACCACTAATGTTGATTATGTCAAATCTTGTGATAATATTGCAAATCTTCTTACTAAGGCCTTAATAAGAGAAAAGGTCTGGAGCACATCGAGGGGATGAGATTCAAGCCTACAAATCCTTGAGTCATATATGAGGAAACCCAACTTGGGGGCTAGAGATCCTATAACCGGGTTCAAAGGGAAAAATTAACTAATCATATGATGATTTGTTGTGAAAAATGCACTATCTTTTTATTCCCTCCTTATGATGTGAGTGCATTGTTTCCTGTAGTTTGTGAAGATTGAGTTGATAAAACTCTTAATGAATATATGTAGCCCGTATGGGTGGAGTGTGAAGCTTATAGGAGCACTCTCGATAGATTTCACATATGTGATGTGTGGAAGTAGTTCTTCCTATGAGAATCAAGCTTATTCTCAAATGCATTCATGAAATCGGGATAGCACATGACCATAACGTTTTGGCTTCAAAAGGTTATGTTAACAGCTTGATTATTAAATGTGGAGAGTGTTTTATTTCCCTTAAGCAGTCATAGTTCCAGTCTGAGACCACTACGATTCTAGAATAAAAGTTACTGTTTCACTATATGGAGGTTCAATGTAGAACACACCTTCATTATGCATAGTAGTCTTCCTTCAGCTGATGAACTCTCTTGATTAATATTAAAATGAGTTGGGGATTGTTGATAATTTAGCATTTTAATATTAATAAAATGCATCATCACTGTCTGTGTCCATTAGTGGAAAGTTACTTGCATATTATCATAATTGAAAAGTGTGGCATTACATCCTCCATTGTATGATGCATTTCATTCTTGGTCAGTTTTGACTTTATTGATACTCCTTTTGGTTAAAGACATTGTTGTTAATGTTGGATTCTTAGCCGTAGGTGGCCTTTGCCATTACTTTTCCATTATTTTTTCTCCATTATACCTTGTAACCGGTGTAACTCCTAAAACTATTATCTTCACTATTATTATACCATCTATCTTCCTATTCATTGCTAGGAAGACTTCTTCTAGTGTAAATAGTGGTGGTCTTCATTTGGTTTGAGATACAATACACAAGAAAAAATATAGAGTGAAAGAGTTTGTCAAAAAGAGAGTTCTTATTAGTTGAAGGAATGTGTTCTTTTTTGTGGAGTTTTGGACTCAACTCTTGTCTAGAGCCTTTGAGTTATGCTTTGTGAAGTCTTTTGTATCCTGGAGGGGACAAGTCAAAGAGGACTACTGCTGGACGGGTGAAAACATTTGTTGCAGTGGGCTTGAATCTCGTTAAAGAGAGCGAGATATCCGCACCTCAGCCTAAAAATATTTAAATTCTTCATTTCATTTTCAGTTGTAATCTTGTAATTTTTGTTATCTTGTAAGTTTTCACAAACATTTATTTTTAACGCAGTGCTACTTTTAACCAATTTTTAATCTATACTATTTAAAACCTTATTTTCAAATCATGACAAACAATACACTTTCTTTCAATGCCCCACAAACCTTCAATGGTGAAAATTATCAAATTTGAGCCGTTAAGATTAAGTCTTATTTTAAGGCTTATGATTTGTTGGAAGCTGTAAACTCTCTTAAAAATCTTCTGATGCTGAAATCAAACTTCACTTAGAAGAGATAATCAAAAAATACAAAGCTAAAATTGTAATTCAAATTCAGTTGCAGATACAATCATTTCTAAAATTACTGCATGTGAGACAAAAGAAGTTCGGGAAAAACTTGAGAATGAGTACCGGGGAACTAAATGAGGCAGACAAAATCAAATCATGAATTTGAAAAGAGATTTTAAATCTCTTAGGATGCAAGAGGGTGAGGCTATCACTAATTATTATGACAGAATTTCTTTGATTGTCAACAAAATTAGGTTGCTAGGTGAGTATTTTAAAGATAATAGAATAGTTGAAAAGATTCTTATAACTATTGCAAAGAGATTTTGGCCTAAAATCTCTGCTATCTCTGTACCATCTCTTTTGTTGAATTGATAAGTGTTCTTCAAGCACAAGAACAAAGAAGAGCTTTAAGACAAGATAAAATTGTCGAAGATATCTTCTGTACAAACTATCAAAAAGAAAAATTGATTATCCTCCTTGCAAATATTGCAAAAATAAAACACACTTGAAAATTTTTTGTTGGTGGAGATCTAATGCATTATGTGGAAGTTGCAAACAAACAAGTCATGTTACAAAACTGTGCAAGTTCAAAAATACTCAAGATAGATCACAAGCATTATTAGTAGAAGAAGAACATGAGGATGAATTCTATTAATTGCCACAACAAAAGCAAGTAGAAGATATTCTTGAAGGATAATTAAGTGTTTAAACTCAAGTTAGATACATCAACTTTAAGGGAGAATGTACGTTGAAATTTTGTAGAATCTTTTTACTTTTTTTCTTTTTAGTCTAAAAATATCTTATATTATTTAATTTTCTTTCAAGTATAGGGTTTACATTAATTGCAAAATATTTAGTTTTATTTTAGTTTAGTAATCTGGAAGAATTCTCCTTTAGTTTAGTATATGAAAGGATTCTTCTTTAAGAAGGATTCTCCTTAATTATTTATAAACTAGGGAATTTGACCGCGCGAATAAAATAATGTTAAAGAAATATTTTTTTAATTAATTATACGTTCTCTCTATGCCCAAACATATATTATCACTATATTTTTTTAATTATATATTAATTATGAAGATCATTTTGAGATGACAATTGAAATGAAACTTAACAAATTTAACATCTATAATCTATTACAGCGGTGTACCTTTTTTCTTGAATATCTAAAATTATGTTGTGAAGTAACTAAAAATACTAATGAAACACATCTACAGATCTTATTATTATTTGTCATATTGATATGATAAAACTCCTTTAAATATTTCATTTTTCAATCGTTCTTGTTCTTTTTTCAAATACACAATTTAGATTTGTATGGCTTTTGCATAAATCACATCAATTGATATTTTAGATTTTTTAGTTGCAATTATATCAAAAGATAAATGTTATGTTGCACTTGTTAAATATAATTTTTTAGAAAGTAATTAAAACGTTACACTATTGATTATTAAGTCTCGATATATTCAACTTCGAATGAGAACATGATTTTGTATTAACTCGCTTACGATATATATATATATATATATATATATATATATATGAAATATAGAGATAAATAGATTCATTTTAACTATATAAAAATATTTGATATATAATAAAGCTCTTGACATATTATATAGTGATAAATAGAATAGAAGGTTAATTGAATCGAATACTTGATAATACGTTTTAATTTCAAATGTACTCCTTGCATTTTCCAAAGCAATGATTACACCTTTTTCTCTATTAAATTAATACATGAACACCCCACGTGAGATATATATTCATAACTAAGTATATTAAAATATAATTTAAAATTTAACATAAAGTTTTTATATACTAAATTATGTGATTTTATTTTTATAATATATTTAAATCGAATCAATTTATTTATTCATTTGTATTCAATATTTATTTAAAAATTTTGAAAATATACATATTTAACAAAAATAAATTAATTTATCAGATGCATAAATAAATATTTGTCCTATTTTTGAATTTCATAAAATATATATATGAAAAATTTATATTCACAATTCTATTTATTTTGATATGATAATTACATTTTAATATTGTAATAACCCATTCGGTTGTTTTGAGTACTAGAGCTTTTTATTTCATAATAGACTCTTTCAAAATTTTAAATTTTTATTCATAACTAAGTATATTAAAATATAATTTAAAATTTAACATAAAGTTTTTATATACTAAATTATGTGATTTTATTTTTATAATATATTAAATCGAATCAATTTATTTATTCATTTGTATTCAATATTTATTTAAAATTTTTGAAAATATACATATTTAACAAAAATAAATTAATTTATCAAATGCATAAATAAATATTTGTCCTATTTTTGAATTTCATAAAATATATATATGAAATATTTATATTCACAATTCTATTTATTTTGATATGATAATTACATTTTAATATTGTAATAACCCATTCGGTTGTTTTGGGTACTAGAGCTTTTTATTTCATAATAGACTCTTTCAAAATTTTAAATTGGTATTTTGGATCATTCATAACTATAATATTAGAATTAATGGGGTAGTTCTAATAATTTATTTAGTTGATGATTAAAGAAAATAACATTAAAATTAATAGTGGGCCACTTTTACTATTTTTATAATTAGTCTTATATAATAACTAAGGAGTAAATATTTTGTAAAAAGAAATAAATAAGGGTTTAGGCAGGAACCAAATCCGCAGACTGCAGCCTCGAAGAAGGACGACAATTTCAGGTAAAGAATTGATCTTCATATATTTTATATGTATGAACATAGATTGTAGGATTAATAATTTAATAATGGCAATGATCATTAGCCGTATAGGACAGGTTTTAAGGGAACAAATACATTATTGTTTTGGCTTATGTACGTTGTTCTCCAATACAAGTTACTGATTGTAACTTGGTGGTCATGCTGTATTGTATGGTTATAAGAATATTATATTGTAATTATTAGTGTAATTTGAAGAGTACCATATGTGAGTGACTTTCTTTAATGGTAGGATTTGTACGTGTGGTTCAGAGGTAATGCCACTGTAACAAATGGCCTAAATTTAAATCATTTACTAACATTATTATATTATATTACAAAGTTAAAGGGTGCATATGTATAGTATTTAATGTTAGATGAATGGTGAGAGAAAATTTAGGCCTAAATATTAATGTTGTAAAGAATTGGAGTATTAAAGTGTAGGTGTATAGTGTGTTCATTGCCACTGGTTTCGTAACCAGTGGCTCAAAATTTTAAATATTAAAATGTTTTGTGTTGTAATAAATTATATGTGATATATTGAGATATGTAATTAAATATAGTGTATTATATTAATTTAATACCATTAAGGTTAAGTATATCGGAGGAATTAATGTGTATCCTTAGGTTTGAACTTTAGAAAATTAATTAGGCGAGTTTTTGGGTCTACGACTAGACATAGGTTAATATGAGTGTTTATAGAATCTTCACTTACAAATTATGTATATATATTTGATAGATTGAAAAAGTTCAGAAGCATTGAGGAAAGGGAAAGTGTTGGGGAAGTAGCTTGCTTGACTTCGGTTCTTCGGTGGAGGTAGGTTATGGTTTATGTTATTTGATAGTAAACTCTCAATAGTGATTGATATGCATTGAATGATATTGTGAAGATTTCGATGTACTTGATTATGTCGTTGTGTGGCTTGGTTGTGTGTTTTGTGATTGATCTGAAATCCCGAGACCGTGGAATGTATAATCTTAAACCATCTTTATCGAAGTAATACCTTGAATAAAGAAGGCTCGACGAAATATTATTAACAAATGAAAAAGTGGTGATATTAAATGATAAATTAATGATATTATTGGATCGGAGTGTCACGTTCTGATACGTTGTTCTTGGATCTGAGTGTCACGTTCTGACACAGTATTCTTGGATCGGAGTGTCACGTTCCGACACAGTATTCTTGGATCGGAGTGTCACATTCCGAAACGATAATAATAAAGAAAAAACATGTTGAATTAATGGAAGATACTCAATCTCAAAGAACTCAACTCTCAAAATGGTTTGGTTTGGAGGCATGAGTCCTCATGTGTGATCTTGATACCGTTGACTTAATACGTGCTTACTTCAATGTTGTTGACGCTTGTTCATGTTGTTTGTTGCTTATCACATGTTAAGTGTTATAGTTGAGTTCATACTATTATTCTTTGTATATTAGTTACTATTTTGGGTTGACCGATACTTACTCAGTAAATGTTGCCTCGTACTGAGTCCTACTTGTATTTTTCTTTGTTTTCCTTATATGGAGTGCAGCAAATGAACTGACAAATTTGAATCGCCCTCAGCTCTATCAAGTCTCGGCATGTCAGGTTCAAGGGTGAGCTATTCATTCGAGCTTGGGTTGGATTATCTCAGTCATTACCTAATGTCCTTAGTTTTCGGACACGAATTACATTATTTCATTTATTTTGGTGTCTTTGATACTCTTAGACTTAGTAATTGGAGATTAGATGTCCTTGTTGTGATGACTTCCAGGTTTTGGGAAAAGATATTTAATAAGTTTTTGAGCTTCCGCATTATGCTTGTATTTTGTAAGTTAGCTTAAATTGTTGGTTCGCCCACTTAAGAGGTTAAGTGTGGGTGTCACTCACGACTCGTTTTGGGTCATGACAAATATACTTCAAAAGAGTTATAAAAGTATGATTTTGATAGTATAAAGAATATAAGTATTTAATATTAAAATATATGTGTGTAGTGCAATTTACATACAAGTAAATCAAGGCAAAAAGAACAGTTTTGACTCAAAAGTTTGCAATATCATCAATTATGGGATCAATATTTTCACTCATTAAATTTTGTTTTCAATTACTTATTTCAATTCATATAAAATAAAACGTGAAATAAAAAAAAAAAAAACTAAAAGTGGAATTCATCAGCGACCCCTTAAAGTTGTCTGCATAATTCACTTAGACACCTCAACTAAGACTAGTACCAATTGAACACTTTTACCTATACAAAAACCGTTCCTATTAGATATTTTTTGATAATCATCAAAAAATGTGAAGAGTGTGTGATACACTTGCAGTGACACGGCAAAATGACTAATTAAAAAATAATATTTGACATTGGGCCCCAAAAATTATAAAAAAAAAACACATTTAGTATCTAATTTTTTAAAAAAGAAAAAGAAAAAAAATGAAAATGTCAACCTATTCTACCCCACCTTACCTCACCCCACCCCAACCCCCTTTCATCTTCATCTTCATCTTCATCCCCAAAACACATTCTTTCTCAAATTACAAAATCTTATTCTTTTCCAATAACTTCAAGATTAATTTTTTTAAGTATATAAATAAATAAATAAATAAATATATATATATATAT
>NC_028645.1:68645856-68713548 GCF_001406875.1 Solanum pennellii
TCTATATATATATATATATATATATATATATATATATATACATACATACATATTTAAATTTGGGGTTTATAAAGAGTTATAGAGATTATGAAAATATAATTTATGAAGATAAAAGAGATACATATTTCTTAGTTTAAGAAGGAAAAGTTAATGAGATTAATTTTAGGGAATGATAAATTTTAAGTTCTAATTATTTTTGTAGGATTACATTCTCCCCTAATCCATTTATTAATAGAATAAAATGAAAAGGTAAAGGTTTTAACTAATGAAGAAACATAAAATGTGATAAACAACAAATTACAATAATGAAAGTGTTCTACTCAAAATTAGTTTTATTATTCACAATTTTATATATATATATATATTCTCATACGAGTTTTTTACTTATTAACATTGTCATGTGTTATTCATTCACATTAAAAATATGTCAACTTTATTTGTTTAATTAAAAAAAAATGTAATATATTCTTACAAAGTGATATCGGGTGTGCTCATTCTTAAAATATTATTATAAAAACTTAATACTAAAAAAAAGATTTATTCATTTATTTTGTGATTGATTACTAATATGGTAGACCATATCATATATTTTTAGGGGCAACAATATCCAGTAGATAAAAAAGAAATGTACCATATATATATATATATATATATATATATATATATTATAACAAAAAAATGTGCATCTTTTCATCTTCAACGACAACAATGAATAGAAAATTTATTTTTTTGTTCAAAACAAAAATAAAATAAAAGAGAAAAGAATAATATTAATTGAAATCAAAATAATACAACAATTGAATCTTCAAAATGTTTGGAAATTATTCAAACTTTTATATTACTACGACTCTATCTTCCGGAATCACCAAGATAATTATCTTCCTTCTTCATTTTGTTGAACTTATACCAAATAATGTGATGAATCTTTGAAGAATATATTTATGATCTTCATCAAAGTGAAAGTCATATTGTGAGATCATCTTTTCTGTCTTCTTTTTATTATATACATGATTGATGAATACAAAGACAAAGAAAAGAAAATTAAAAACCTATACTACTAATAAGAAAGAATGAAAAATGAAAATAAACATTCAACATCTCTATAGATGATTGGTATTTATAGATTGGATAAGTCATAAAAATAGTTAGAAGGAAATTAAAAAAACATGTTATTTAAGTGAGAATTTCAATAGATAGAGGTTTTTTGTAACTCATTATATATTATTACAATAATAAATATGTTTGAATTTTTTTAATTAATAAATAAATTATTTAATAAAAAGAAGAAGAAAAAATGTCAAAAGAGAAAAAAAAAGGAATGAAGGCCATAGAGAGGTATCACATCACCTCCTCTATGATTCTCCTTTATATATATATATATGATAGGGATGTACTCTTCTATTTGAATTAATGCAAGAATCAAGACAAAGAGTTATCATTCAATCTCTTTTTTATTTCTTTTTCTAGTTTCTTCCATTCCATAAAAATGAGATTATAGTAATGACTGTAGGATCGATGATCTAGTGAGATTATAGCAATGACTGTAGGATTAAAGATCTGAGATAAAGATGTAGGAGGAGAAATTGAGAAGATGAATAGGGGATTCGAGGATAATAAGATTTAAAAGTCTTCTTTATTTTCTTAAATTCTGTGTCAAGTCAAACCATGTTACTCTTTGTGAAATGGAAGGAGTAAGATTTTGAGCTTCCGCATTATGCTTATATTTTGTAAGTTAGAGTTAAATTTGTTGGTTCTCCCAAATAAGAGGTTAAGTATGGGTGTCACTCATGACTCGTCTTGGATCGTGACACCCACACGTCCACCTCAATATTCTTATCTCTTTCACTCTTATTTTATAGACATAAAAAAATTACTAGACAACATTCTGCCTTATTTTGTATAATTGGTTTCATCATCTATCTATGTAACTTACTTTTCTATTTAATACATTTTATCTCACATGACATCTGTAGAAATCTCACGAAAGTATGGAGAAATCAAGGATGGTTTGATAATTCTAATGTTGAGTTACAATATCCTTATATATGAGAAGAGTCATGTTCTAGTTATATTAGGAATCCTACTACAACACAAATACTTACATGAGTAGTATTGTATTACAAGTCAAATATCTTATCCTAGTCCAGTCCTATAATATTCAGTAGCTTAGTCGTACATAACTTAGGATTTAGTAGTCTAGTCCTAGTATGAATCTAACTCTAACTCGTCAACCTGCTTCGATGCACCTGTTCCTTCGACATGTTCCATCAGCCGTCAAGATTCCTTCAACACTTCCCCTCAAGCTAGTGAGTAGAGGAACTGTAACTCCTAGCTTTCTACGAAAACCAGAGAAAAATTATTTTGTTAAGGCTTTGGTATGAATATCGGCTAGCTGATCCTTATATTTCACAAACTGAGGAAGAAGTTGTCCCCTGGCCACTTTCTCATGAATAAAATGATAGTCCATTTCAACATGTTAGGTTCTAGCATGCATAACAAGATTAACTGTCATGTACAATGCACTCATATTATCATAATACAACGTAGGAACAGATAGAAGGAACACTCCAAGGTCATGAAGAAGATACAAAATCTAAGTCTGGCAATGAAGGCTAGTGCTCTATACTCAGCTTTAACACTCGATCAGGCTACTGTGGTCTATTTCTTGGAAGTCCAAGAAATACAATTTGCACCTAGGTAGATGTTATAGCTTGTAGTTGATCTTAAGTTGTGGTACAATCTTCCCAATCAGCATCTAAGTAGTCATACAACCTACACGGTGATGGTGAAGTAATTTTAAGTCCAAAGTGTTCGAGTACCTTTGATGTACCTGAAAATCCTTTTTACCCCTGGAAGATGTTCAATATTTGGGCTTTGCATAAATTGGCTTGCTAAATTCACAGAATGAGTAATACCAGGTCTTGTGAGGGTCAAATATCGAAGGCTCCCTATTATCATTCTGGAAAAGAATGCATCAACAAGATTTCCCACATCTTCATGCAAATCTTGTTTTTGAGCCAAGTAGTGGCTACAACCTTTGCCAAAGTCATCTTTGTCTTGGCCAACAACTCAACAACATACTTGGTTTGATTTAAGTGAATTCCACCTTCGAAATACTTCACCTCAATTCCTAGGAAGAAGTGTAAAGGGACAAGATCTTTCATAGAAAACTCTTTCTCAATTTGTAGAACCAACTCTGAGACATGAGATGGATTACTTCCTGTGAAAATAATATCATCCACATATAACCAGAGAAATATTTTGCCTTTGGTAGTTTGCAAAGTAAATAAGGAAGGCTCAATCTTACTACAAATGAAACCAAGGTGTAAGAGATGCATACTAAACCTATCAAACCAGACTCTTGGTGCTTGTTTAAGACCATACAATGCCTTTTTAAGTAGACATACATGCTGAGGATATTGGGGATCAATAAAACCATGAAATTGACTCATGTCACCTCCTCTTGTAGAAATCCTAGTTGTCTAACTTCCCATTTTGAATTGAAAGAAATGGATAGAACCACCCTAATAGTTATAGCTTTAACCACTGGACTAAATGTTTCTTCAAAATCTATCCCTTCAAGCTGCGAGAATCCCCTTGCCACAAGTCTGACCTTGTATCTATCTATTGTCCCATCAACTTTTAATTTTGTCTTGAACATCCATTTTGATCCAACTAAGTTTATACATGGAGATTTGGGCACCAAAATCCATGTTTTGTTAGTATGTAAAGCATCGATTTCTTACTGCATTGCTGCAAGCCAATGAGGTGATTTTAGTGCCTCCTTAGCAGTTGGTTCTCTCACAATTTCTATGTTGTTGCGAGCAACAAGTGACAAGTGTTGTTCATTTACCTTGTGCCTGGTGATCATATGATGCCCTTGTGGTGCAAGAAGTACCTCAACTGGTACATCAACCAAGGTAGTTGACTGGAGTGTAGCATTGTCAGGTTGATACATCAACTAAAGTGGTTGTTTGATGATGATCATTCGTTGGATCTGTAAGAGCAACATGTTCCTCAGTAACTGGCAGATTCAAAATATGCAGCTGGAATTTCAATACTACCGTGTGGGTCATCACCTTCAACATGTTCCTCAACATCTGATCCTGATCCTACGCCTGAGAGGTCAATAATACTTTCATCATCAATAAGTACATGAGGTATAGCAACATTATCACTATTAATGTATGGGCTAGCAGTCTGTACTTTCACTGAATCAAAATTATCATGTGCCTACAGTTTAGAGAAATATTCGAAAAAGGTAACAAGGTGAGTTGAGACATCAATGTTAGTCTAAGATTGCTTTGGAGACACATAGAGTAATGTGTTTTCATCAAACACATGTCTGGATATGTAAACCCTCCTTGTAGAGGGATGATAGCATTTATATCCTTTGTGTAAGCTGATGTACCCTATAAACACACAAGGGTAGGTCTTTCGACTAAGTTTTTTGTTACCCTTAATATATGAAAAACATCTACACCCAAACACTTTTAGGTTGTTGTAATCAGGTTGTTCCCCATACAACTTAACAAATGGAGTCACCATATTTAGGACTGATGAAGGCAATCTATTGATGAGGAATACTGCAGTAAGGAAAGCCTCAACCCATAGAAACAAAGGTAGGTTAGCATGAAGTAGTAGAGTTAAGTCAATCTCCACAAGATGCCTATGTTTTCTCTCTGCAACTCCATTTTGTTCAGGTGTGTCAGGACATGAATATATCTCACAATGCCATAATCTTCCAAATGCTTAATGAAGTCTGTTTGGATTAACTCACCACCTCCATCATATTGAAAAATCTTAATCTCTTTAGAAAATTGTTTTTCCACCATTCTCTAAAATTTTAGAAAGATCTCAAAAAATTCAGACTTCTTTTTCTGTGGATAAATCCATGTATATCTTGTGTGATCATCAACAAAAACGACATCATATTTCATATGTTGGGAAGATTCGACAGGAACAAGTCACCATAAGTCACAATAAATTTTCAATAAAGGTTTTTTCTTAATTTTATTTATCAAATCAAAAGGAAGTTTACAACTCTTTCCCAACTGACAACTAGAACTAACAGTAGACATTTTATTCCAACTACTAATATTGATGAGACTATTACTACTCAAAACTTTTAAAGACTTCAAACTAGGGTGACCTAATCTAGTATGTCACATATTGTCTGACATATTCCAATCGTGTGCAACAGTCAAGGCATGAGACTGTCATCTTCTAAAGAATAGAGTCCATTCCTTTTAGATCATTTGGCCAACAGTGTCCTTGTCCTCTTGTCCTACAACAAAGTTAGTTTCATCAAATTCAAGAGTACAACAATTATTCTTTGCAAGCTTACTAACTGAGAGTAAATTTTTATTGATCTTAAGAACTACAAGAACTTCCTTTAACTTTAGACCTGTTCTAGATATGTTCCCAACATGTTCTATGTCTAACTTTGATTCATTCCCAACAATTATTTTATCTGTTTCATTGTAGTGTTTAAGACGAGTTATGTGTCATATGGCTACTTGTTCCCGAGTCCACATACAAGGTGTCATCGGTAGTGTTTTATAGATTACTAGCAGTCAATGTTTGTGGTAGATCATCAATGGCTTGGTAAGAGTAATCCCACCTATAAAAACACTTAAGAGCAGCATGGTTATTCCTACCACAAATTTGACACGCATTAGAATTGTCCATTTCATGACTTTCACTTGAAGGACTATTTTGAGGACCTGGTCCATTTCTACTGTTATAATGACTTGTTTCTTGTCCAGCAAGCTTAAAGCCTCTTTTTCTGCAATTGAAGTTATTGTTTCCTCTTCTTTGAGAGTAGTTTCCTCTTCCCTTGCCTCTTTGGGCAGAGAATGTCATGTTATGATTTTTTTGAGGCACTTCTTCTTCATCCTCCTCATATCAAAACCCCTGAGAGCATTATCAAACTGATTAAGAGTAGGATATGATGTCTTACCTAGCATGACAGTCCTGAAGGTCTTGTACTTAGGACCTATACTTCTAGCAAAATTAATAACTTTGCTATCTTCATCTACAGGCTTATGAATGGCTGCAAGACCATCGCATGTGCCTTTGAATTGCTTAATGTATTTGTCAATTATTTTGATTCCTAACTTCATACTTTGCAGCTGTTGCTTGAGCTGGAACTCCTTATCTTTAGTTCCTTGAAGATAATACTTCTTCCAAACATTCCCACATCTCCTTGGAAGTTGAGCAGCCTACGATTAGGTACATGCTTTCTTTTGTCCTAAAATCCAACTCCTTAGTACCACATGCTTCTCCTCCCAGTCATCAACAATGTTGTTCACTACTGCGCCCTTCTCATCTGTTACAGTTTTCTCAGTAGTCTGTCTAGTGGGAACAGATTGCTTTATGTGGTTCTATGATGAGGTAGGTTAATCTCATCACTTGAATCAACTAAATCATTTGTGTTCTCCATATAAGATAGTTTCGTTGGCTTAAGTTTAATAGAGCAGGATAAAATAAGATGATGAAGTGCAGAGGTTGAAAGAGCGTTTGTAGAAGGGGCCACTGCGGTTGATAATTTGGTTGTCTTTTATTTTTATCTAATACGTTAAAGAGCGAAAAAGCTTAGCTCTGATAGCATGTAGAATTCTCACGAAAGTTTGGAGAAATCAAGGATGTATTGATAATTATAATGTTTAGTTACAAGCTCCTTATATAGGAGAAGAGTCCTATTCTAGTTATACTAAGAATCCTACTACAACACAAATAATTACATGAGTAGTATTGTATTACAAGTCAAATATCTTATCCTAGGCGACTCCTATAATATGCAGTAGCTTAGTCGTACATAACTTAGGATTTAGTAGTCTAGTCCTAGTATGACTCTAACTCTAACTCGTCAGCCTGCTTCGATGGACCTGTTCATTCGACATGATCCATCAGTCCTCAAGCTTCCTTCAATAACATCATATGTGAATGTCCAAATCATCTACCCCGCCCAATATGATGTGTGACATTATTTTCAATTTTCTCATTACCTTGAATTCTTGAATCCAAGTACTTGAAACTTCTATCTTGGGAAGAGTTATGTGTCAGCACTACGTCAATGTCGGTTACAGGAGACACACCATTGAACTTGTAGTCTAGATATGTTCAACTTTTGGTCCTACTCAACTTGAAATTTTTTACTTTAGTGTGTCTCTTAACTTTCAACTTCGTGTTAAGTATGCTTCCATTGTGTCTCATCAATCAATACTATATCACCCCGCCCAATATGATGTGTGACATATTTTTCAATCTCCTCATTACCTTGAATTACTGAATCCAAAGTACTTGAAACTTCTATCTTAGGAAATAGGAACTTCAATCATACACAAGTCCCTCTTCTTATTCCTATATTGCTCTACCAACCTCCTTACAAAGTGAATCACTTACGTTGTCAATCATCTGACATGAAACCGAATTGGTTCTTTGAAATAGACACACTCCTCCTGACCCTCACTTTCACTACTCTCTCCCAAGCTTTCATAGTGTGGTTTAACAGCTTGATGCCTCTATAATTATTGCAATACTAAACATCACCCTTATTGATGTACAACTGGATCATCATACTCCACCTCCATTCTTAGGATATCTTTGTTGTCCTAATAATGACATTAAACAATCTATTGAGTCATCCAAGCCTGCCTGGCTCATGTTCTACAATTCGATCAAGATTTCGTCTGGGCTCAATTGCTTTTACCTTGTTCATCTTACGCATAGCCCCATCCACTTCCTCAATATTTGAAAGATCTGCACAAAATGCCTCTCTTATTGGACCCGTTCCACACGAGTACCTAAAGCAAATGAAGGATCAATGTAACATTGGAGCATGTTGGTATGACAGTCGATAACCTTGGGAAATGAAGTTGATTTTTCCATCCTATGTCCACGAGTTTGACTAATCCAAATTCACATCTAATAGGGTCCATTGAGGGGTAGCACTCCCTACAGGATATTTCGATAACAATGATTTTGAACACAACTCTACATGTGTAACACAGTTCATTTGCACCAAACTGGAAACTTTTACTCTTGTAGCAGTGACAATTTGAGGTATTAAAAATGTTCATTATCCGTTTTATCCAATACTAGGAGAAACACGGTACATTTTACCATGAAAATTTGCAAATCTGTTACTGTGCAACTCCTTTCGCAACGGCAAACCACGCTCTAATGTTAACTATAACAACCACAGACATGGATATTCTTCATAAAAAACAATAAGAGCTATAGATATCTATATTATTTTTTTTTTGTGAAATCTTGAAATTGTCCTCCTCTATTTCCATAACTTGACCGAACTGTCATGACTTGCAGAGCCAACCATTCCAGTCGCCGGTGACTGCGCTAGTGCAGCGATAATGTTCTCATGTGCTGGAACCGTCATGCTTTTGTTCTCAACCATGTCCCACAGCTCCAGAGACTGCAACATAAATTCAGAAAATAGCAGTGAAGTGTTGAGCATTGTCACTGAACAGTAAAAAGTGTATGAATATGAAGTAGTCTATCAAACGCAATTACCCTCATTCCTCCAATCACCAATAGAGCAGGATAACTAGGATGAAAAACGCACGAGTGAAACTGATTCCCAGTAGAACTTAGCTCATGAATGCAGTCACCGGTGGCCAATGACCAAACTTTGACAGACTCCTCACTGACTGATGCCAGTAACTCACCATTGAGATCCCAACACAGGTAGTTCACCACTCCAGGATGCCCCTATAAGCAAACACCGATATATAATGTCGAGAATGACAGGTAAAATATATCAAATAAACTCAAAGTCAGCTAGCACGAAAACAAACCTGGAAAGAATGAATTTGCCTGTCATTTTCGACATCAAAGACTGAAACCATCTTATCTGAAGCGGCAGCCAACAAACGCCCAGTCATTGGTTGAAACCTCACTTGTGCGCTTCCTCCTTGCTACAAATAGAGAGAAATGAAGTCGATGTTAGCTCATTACGAATTTACTACTGCAAAGTAGGTTTATACATAACAGTAATCTACATTTAAAAGCAAACCTTGGACACACGAGTACAGGAAAATGGACTAATACTCCAGTAGCGAATTTCATTGTTGCTATCGCAGAAACAGAATAGGTCGTTCTTTTTAGGATGAAAATCCAACGACATAACATGATAACTATGCCCCGTGTAAGCATGCAAACAATAGCTAGGCTGCAAATAGAAGTTCGGCAACGGATTATTTAGTATGAATTTGTTTAACATTTGATTTACTGAAAAATGCAACTGTAGCTAAGGCCTTACAACTACATCTCGGAGTTTTCAAACAAGAAAAAGGCAAAAAAATGAAAAGATCTGAAGTTCCAATAAGGAATATAAAAATAATTACATTGCTTGCGTCCCATAATCTCACAGACTTGTCAAATGAAGCAGTTGCAAGTTGAGAAGAATTAGGCCGGAAGCGGATATCTGTAATCAAGTACTGATGTTCCTCAGGCGTGGTCTCTGTTTGTAGAGTATCCATGTTCCAAAGAACAGCCTGATGCATACATAGTAAATGTTTCATAATTTACAATTTCTTAGATGAATAATGAAGTAAAATAGAGAATAGAACCTACAATCACATATCATAGAACGAAATAAAACAGTAATCCGATTATTTATGCTAAAGACATTAGATATTCTGGAGCAGCCTACCTTCTTGTCATGTCCAGCACTAGCAAGTAACTTCCCATCTGATGAGAAATGACAGCAAGTCACTTTATTTCTCGTGCGTATACAACCAACTTCACCAAAGGAGAAACCTGAGATGAATCGTTTAAGTTTATAATTTTGCAACAAAAAAGAAACAGAATAGAGCTTTTACAAGTCCAATTGTGAGATTATTACCTTTTGAAGTTTCAGGCTTGTGCTCAGTAAGAGTTTGCTTCAATGATCCATAGATGTTTCCATCTCCTCCGTCTTGTGACAGAAATGATTCCACATTATCAATGTCTCCAAAAGGCTCTAAGTCATCCTGTACGATAGAAGTCACGTTGAGCATTATACGATTTAAGATGGTAAAAAACACTTTCAAGGTCTTGGCATAATTAGCATATTAAACTGTGAATTTATATGGAAACTAAATACTTCATTAACAGATATGAAAGTAGACATTTAGAAAAAAAATAATGCAAACAAACATTTGCATGAATAACTGAAAGAATTACCAGCTGATTTGTAGAGGATGCAATTCCGCCAGTTCCCTCTCCATACATTATCAAACCTTTTGACATTCCATCACCTGGGGTATGAGTTGATTGTGGTGAACTTGGTGAAGGGCCAACTGTGTTACCAGTGCCAGTACTATTAGCATGTCCCGAAGACGAATGTTGCTTCCTTTTTCTGTTGGTCTGGGAAAAAAGTAAGAATCTGGATGAACTACTCATTGGACTGATTAGATAATTTATTTTTCAGGAAACCAAAACACTAAAAAGGAAAAAGAATGGAAATTTCCAACTGCAGCAAAAGAAGGCAAGGCAGGAACAGATATCACTTGTTAACAAAAGTTGATAGCGCATGAGTTCGATGATATCAAAATTCAGATAAAAAAACAGTTTTTTTTACGCTTTCCTTAAGCTAACCTGTTGCAGTTGTTGCTGCTGCTGCTGCAACTGGTCCTGCTGTTGAGACGAAGAGTGCTGCATTTGGGACATTTTCATCTGTTTAAGACAGGTATATAGTATAAGCACTTTAAACTTTAGCCGTTATACGGATTGTAAGAAATAACACAAAGAGGTGGAGCCAGGATTTCAGACCAGTGGGTTCTAAATTGATCTTAACCTAAAGTAACAAGCATCAAATTTTGAATATTTTTTCTATAATCTTCAATATTGTTCTAAGTGAGCTTACAACTATTAAATTCACCACTAATATTTTGGCACTTAAAATAGATATTTTACTAGTTTAACTATAATCTTGAACCATTACTGCCCGCCAACAAAAGTTAAAATTTTGAAAAGCAAACAACAATTATTTTAATATAATAAATTATCAATATGTGGGATGACCTTAGAATCAAAGATAAAAAACCAAGTTTTGAATAGATAATCATACCATCTAAAAGCAAACAAGTATGGAAAAAATGAAAAGAGAGACAAGATTACATAGCGGAGGCTGGATTTCAGACGGTAACAGTTAGATTAACAATAAAAGTTAGACCCTAACTTTTGATGAAAAAAAAGAAAATTGGGTTTTAACTTTTTTGAATGTCTTTTAAGATGTTGTATCAGAGTAACCTGTTCGAGTGGGGGCCAAACGAATTTATTGGGTGCACAAATACTGTTGGACCAATCGTTTCATTGTGATTGTGGGTTCGCAGGAAAAAAATATAATATATACATTTTATTTCTTTTCTTTAAAACAAATATAGGGTCTACGGAAAAGCCAGTGGGTTCGGTCAAACCCCCCATCCGATACGGTAGCTCCGCCCCTGAATTAACACAAACCCTTCGACAGAAACAGACATTATCATTTACAGACAAAATGGCTAAGCCTCAGAATAGTTGTGCAGTGTAACAGATAAAAAGATAGTATAGTTGACGCGCAAAAGCAAAATCTATTCTGGACTCTAGGAGATTCGAGTTAACCTTTGGGGAATTCGACTGTACTGGAGAGCAAATGGATCCATCATTTCTAGGGGGCTGACCATCTTTGGCGTTGAAGTTCCCTCTAGGTAATCCACCAAACCCATAATTAGGTGAGTTTCCAAGGTTACCTTGGGCTTGAGCTTGAGCTAAGACCTGTTGTTGTTGTGATGCCAAAAGAAATTGATTTTGGGTCTGTAAGTTGGGTTTTTGTACTTGCAAACCCAAGCTAGGCCTTACCTGATCAATTCCCTGAACATATGATATGAGCAAAGCAATCGACTATACACGTCAAAAATTCAATATACTAAAAGCAGTGATGACCAAAAGTACTAGGTAACTTACTGTTAAAGGCCAACCCTTCAATGGTAGAGTAGTGCCGCCTTGGTTCAACCCTGAAGAACAAGGAGTAATCAGTAAATATAACGACTAAATTGCCCAAGTAAGATCATCTACAATATAATTGACATACAAGTACTCAGAAAAGACAGGAAAAAACTAAACAGACTAATCAAAAAGAGAAAATGAGACAATAGGAAAAGGAGAGTTTCATGAAAGTTGAGCTGGAAAAATAGAAATCCTACAACAAGCCAATAAACAGAAATAGGCAGAAAGACAATACATTTGTGCTCACATAAAGAAGACCAGTTCCAGTACTTTCCACCCATAAACCGTAATATATTGCTGCTAAAGACAGATGAATGAAACTTTAGATGTGATACAGACAATTACCAAACGTGAAACATCATAAATATAAAATAAAAAGAATTGGATTCCAAGTACAGTGACAGTGTCTTTGGGGAAAGTAGAAACCTTAAGAAGCTTTATAAATAGTCTAGCAATGCTTAATAATTTGTCGTGAACTTCAAACAGCAAAAAATGAAATTATCCATGATATCACTCAACAATTCAAAGAGCTTAGATTTGAAGGACAATGAACGGAGTTCCATAAAACTCCACATGATTAAGTGTCTTACGGGAAGATGAGCAGGTTTTCAGAAAAAAACATACATCATATCAAAGATAAACAAAGATAATTAGGTGAAATCACTACTAAAAAGTGCATTTTATGATAATGGATATATTTTCCATTTGAAATTATTAGTAATAGGTGGACAAAGAATGCCAATCGAAATATGTATCTCTATTTATTATGCTGAAAATAAGTCTTTTGTAGTAATACCTGCACCAAGACCAGCCTTTGACTGAAGAACCGCTTGCCCATAAATTGATGAAGGATCCATGGGCAAAGACTTGTGAGTGCCACCCAAGTTCACTTCCCCTTTAATATCCTACATAGTTGAAATACGTATCGCCATTAGCTTGGTAAAAGAAGACAAAATACCAAGTATTGAACCAAGAAGAGATATCCTGTCTAGTATCTAGAACTAAGAGCTCATGCAGTTACAGTTGGCATCTGAGGCCTTCCTTGTATTTGCTGCAACATGTTCCCTGAATTTCCTTGTACCAACTGGCTGAATCAACAGAGAAGAAATAGAGATACAAATGATTCAAAGCATGCAACAAATAGTTATGTGTTGTGTAAAATAATGCAATAACATATGGAACAGTTGCACCAACCATACCCTTGATGATTAGTTGCTGACTTTAGAAGTGCCATCCTATTGGGATCAATAAGTGCTGAAGATTCCGAGTCCATGGACTGAGGATGCTTCATTCGTTCCTCGTACATTTTCATAGCCAATACACTGGCAGATGGCTGCCCCATCATACCTTCAGAATTGATAGCATTTATAGGACCACCATGAGGGGAATGATTTGGATCCCTTCGCTGTAACTGTGCATTTCGTTGTTGCATCAGTTGCAATTGCTGCATTTGTAACTGCTGTTGATGCTGATGCTCTCTTGCTTTCATTTGTTGAGTCTAAAAATAGAAGGAAATGCTAATTGGTATGAAATGTGTAACGCTTCTTTTAAGTAATTTGTGTCATGGGTCATTGCTTAAGTTCAACAAACCTCTATGTACGCTGCTGCTGCCTCGGAATGTTTTTCATTTGTCCTTGCAATGAAAATGTCCCAAAACACAGACCACCATTCAAAAAGAAATCCTCCAGGTGCATCAATAGCTATAAAAGTATGAACCAGAAGATCAAAACATAGATTCCGATCAAGAAATAAGAATAAAACATGTCGAAAGTTATACAGATGGCTACCCTTTGAACAAAAGAAATTTAAACGTAAAGCATCATCTAACATCATTACCTACAGGATCAGTAGCAACCTTTCCTTCTGTCATGAATGCTTTTGCAGAATTATGCAGCTTTCGTTTCAGCAGATAGTCATGAATGTAAACATCCAGCCTAGAAAATTTAACAAGAGGCCAAAAAATAAGGGCGAAAATCAACATTAGTACAGATGAAAACAAATAATATCCCCATCCTGAAAATTTGTCTCTTCGGCTAAGTCAAAACAATTTATCCTCTAACTTGTCAAAAAAATGTAATTTCTTTCAAGTAAACAAATTGTAATCTTTTGAAGTTCCTTAATGTAGTGAGGATTAGATAAATTGATCCTCATCCAACACTCCTTGTAATTAGGAGTAATCTTCCTTCCTCATCCCCCCGCCCGACTATGCACCTGTAACTACTCCCTCTATCCAACAATAGTTCTTGACTTCAGAAACAATAAATAACAAGAATAATATTAGATATTTAATTCGGTAAAATAGACACAAAAGGGTAAATTATTTTTTTGATTTTTCAAACTGGACAACTATTTTTAATATAGTCCACGAGTAAAGATAGACGGAGTGAGTAGAAATTATTGTTCCTTCTATGCATTGGAGGCGGAGCCTTAATCTTACAATCTTCTCATAATCAAAAGTAAAAAAGAAGATACACAATTATAAAACAAAAAGAAGAAGAATCAATTTGGTACATACATCTTATCTGCTTCCCAATTACTCTGCGCCATTAGTCAAACAACAGCACAATCGACTCGCGATTTCACTTAGCTGCAAGCAAAAACACAGTTTTAGACAAGTCACCACAATTTAAAAAAGAAATGAAAGTGATTCACATAAATTATACCAATTACAATAATTCCAGCATTTCGGATCAAAAATCAGATTTCATGGAGAAGAATCAGCTCCCAAAAACAAAGAAATAACAACAAAATCAAGATCTCCGTCAATAAAATCCTTGTTTTAGATTCACTAATCAGTCAAACACTGAACAAGTGGATCCACTATATAAATAAAAGAAGATTATTCATTCCAATTATCTCGTACATAAATTTAATTATTGAAGTAGATGAAATTCATCAATTGAGATGAAGTTAAAACAAAAGAATTTGACAAAAAAATTCTCAACTTTTGAAGAGGAGAGAGAAAGAGGACAAAAAATATCAAGACAGGCTTGTCCAGTAACTATCCGAGCCTTAGCTACGGAGAAGCTTTAACTCATTATTTTATTATAGGTCTAGTGTTAGCTTCGGTAACAACTGTTGCTTCTTTAACATGTGATCCGCTGATTCCCTAAAACAACACTACTTCACACATTTGTTGTTTCCTTACTAGAAAAAATTATTATTATTTTACTTGTTAAAAATAATAATAATTTTTTACTTGTTCCTTCATTTTTACTTATTACTATTTAATTTGATACACTTATTAAAAATAATTATTAATATAAGTAATTTATCAAACTATCTCTACTAAGGTTAATACTAAATGACCATAAAATTTGATCAGAATTTTGCGAGAAAATTTGGTCAGTATTTGGCCAGAAATTGAAAAAGTTTATGACATTTTTTTCATTTCAAAATAAGCTGATCTTTTTTTCCTTTTTTATTAAAAGATAAAGGGTAAAAGTATTTAAAAAGATAAAATAATATAGGTAAAATATCATTCTGACTAAATTTTTTCTGACCAAATCCTTCATTAAATGGTGTTCAGTATTATATCTGGAATAATGTTTTGGTGAATAAGTATTTAATGCAGAGGGTAAATAATGCAATTTAGATTATCTCAAGAACCTTTCTCTCATAGCCAAGCTTTGGGAACTTCAATGTATTGAAAAAATTGTTCATTATGAAAGTTCTTGAGCTTGTATTGATGGCAAGGAGTGGTTCACAAGCATGGAAGATCGCTGGGGAAGTGAATAAAAGGAAGTGGACAACACTGTCACTTTGGCGAGCAGGAACCAGTCGGCGCGTTGCCTATTGGCTTGGGCGATGACCCCAGTTCACCTAAATTTCTCGAACATGGCTAGAAGCAGGACCATCGTCGAACCAAAGGGTGAGTCGCCGAGTCACTAGGCGAGCCCGACTTGGCTCGCCCATTGTCATCTTTGGGTCCTTTTTTATCTAAAACCATTAATAGCTAGTTTGGGTTCATTTTAAAGTTAGACTATTTTGAATATTGAAAATTGAAAACTCTTATATGAGTGTTGAGCTTGGTAAAGCTTGTGTCGAATATTGCTTAGAAACGTCGATTGTAAGGTGAATCCAAATCCCTTGAGGTCGTCGTAAGAGTTAGGTGTTATTGTAGGATCAATGAATTGAGGTCCTCGTGTTTAATATACCATTCGATTGTGTTTTGTTTCCTCTTTGTGTGTCTATCTATCTGTTTTTACTTTTTGTCTTTTGATTTCTGCATTTTATTCGTAATTTCCTTTTGAGAACCACATCATTTAGTATTAGAGCAACGCTTAGATTCGTTCCTACAAATTCTAGTCTTGGATTATTACAAAAAAAGAGTCAAAAACGTTTTCCAAGAAAACCCTAAAAATATTTTTTTTGATTTAAGTCTTGTTTGTAGTTTCTAACGTTATATTATTGTTCTCTAACCTTATTTGAGTTTGGCTTTGTGATTTGAAAGAGTTTGGAGCCCTATTGAAGAATCCACTGTTGAAATTTGAAAGAGTTTGAAGAAGGTCCAAATGGGTTTTGAAATCTATAGATTTTGACAAGGAATTGAAGGGCAAAAAGTATTGGGGTTTTGTTCCTTATATCAAGAAGAGCTTGTATCTCACTTTTGATAAAATTTCTGAGCTAAAATTATCTAGGATTATTTTTTGGGTCTTTATCTTGTTCTTGAGTTCTTGAGAATATTCAAATCTTCAAAGAGATGGAATGTTCAAAAAAGGAGTTTAATCCTAAGAGAAAGTGGAGATGTGTTTGTACAAGAGAAAATTTACCAAACGGGGTAAAGACTAAAGGAAAACTGCAGAAGAGACCACAAGAGTACAAATTTGGAGGTCTTCGGGAGAGTGAGCTAGAATTTTGGGCGAGCTCAAATTTGCTCGCCAAGTCCACTCGGCGCATCGCCCTTTGGGCAGTGTGGTCACTGAGTTTCCCTGTTTAGATTGGTAGACACTGGAACTTTCTGTGAGCTAAGCCTTACTCGCCAAGTCCACTCGGCGCTCCACCGAATTGTCTCCCAGATAGCCAACCTGCCTCAAGTTTCCGTATATTTCAGCAATCCAAACTTCAAATTGACGAGCTGAAATTTAACTTTGGCAAAGAAAATAGGTCATTGGCGATCGAAAACTCATTTTACGCTCTTAATCTCAGGTTCTAATTCCTTAGTTTCTTTTATTTTATTCTCATTCGTTCTCAAGATTCCAAAACTAATTTTCAACTCGTAATTGATCTACTTATTGATCATTGGTTCTTGAATTCACTTCTTTGTTAGTGTTATTTCATCTAGTGCTTTTATTCATTTTTACTTCGTAGTTAACTTCTTGATTCAAGTTCATTTTTCTTTGATCGAGTCTTTTTCTTTAAAAAAACGAGAATTCATTCCAGCCAAGAGTAGAATTTGAAGCTTTGTGATCAAGCTAGTAGAAGCAATATTCAACCTTAGTCGTGCCAATTTGAGAGGCAACCAAAGGTGTGTAAACACGAGTGATTGTGAGTTCATTTTTCACTAACGTAACGTTGTTGGTTGTTTTGTTGAGTTGCCTTAATTATTAGGTACCATGGCAACCAGAAGTGAAACCCCCGCTCCCACCTAAAGGGAAGGTTATTTTGGAATCTATCATGGGGGCGATTACTAGTGTGAGTCAAATAATGGGAAGGTCGGAAGGAAGAATGATGACTTGCAAGATAGTTTGTCCATAATGGGATATTGGGGAACAATATGGAGGATCAATTTAATCCTACTATCACACCCACCCCCTACCCCTCGAAACTGTCCATCAATTTAACCCGACACTGACCAATCAAGACAAAAATTGTAAAGGAAAGACCCCGAAAGGTGTTAAAGATGAGGAACAAGACCCATGTGAGGGTAAAGAGTTGGAGTGCCCAATTGTTTGATGAGGAAGTGTCGCACCTCATTTTTTCCTTTAAAATGGGTTTTGATGCACAACCTAATAACTCTTTTGGGATTTGGGTTTGAAGAGTCGCCACTTAACAAATTAACGTGCGTTAGGACACCTATCTAACCTAACTAAGTCTAAGTAATGTGAACGAACAAGAGAATCAGGGTAAGGGTTCAAATTACCTCGAGGGAAAGATGTTAGGTATCCCTCGAGGTACATAAATGTGGGTCCCGACCGTATCTCATGCAATTTTTGTGGGGGTTACAAGTAGCAAATAAGGTCACTTCATTATTTAGTTAGTTAGTTAACATGTCAAGCTAGGTGATAACATAGTGTTAATCAATAAATATCAGTTTATTATTTTTATTAATGAAGCATGCAAGGTTATATGGGAATTATTTTAAACCAATACTAAGCAATTAACTCACATTATTATTTTATTTAATTATTTAAACATGAGAGACTAGGTGATCAAAATAAATGACAACAAATATCAAACAATTAGCTCACATTATTATTTTAATTAAATATTTAAGCATGCAAACTATGTGATAAATAAATATTGAACAGATATTAAGCAATTAATAAAGAGCTAAACAAGAAGACAGAATATACACAAATAGATATAGAAGATAGTTCAATTTTATTTATTATGCTACCCAAAACAAGCATAAGATGTGCGAAAAATAAAGTTTTGAAAATTGAGCAAGTTATAAATAAAAGATTTTAAAAAAAAACTGTTTGTTTCTTTATAGGGATGATACCACGATATTGTTAATCACGCTCCTCCACCATAGAAATAATTTTGGTTTGAGGTCAATATTAATAATAGTTAATATTTTGAATATGATTTAAAAGATTTAGTTCACACATAAGTACATAAATATTTACATACAGATAATTAATTTTAAAAATCATAAGTAGATGGTACTCTAAGGGACTCATCGGCTTAATTTAAAAATTGAAATTAGACCTCGTAATTTCCTTATACTTTTCCACTAACTATAGGTTAGAAAATAGTATTATTGTAATTTTTAAAGTCATATCCAATTCAAAGATTGAAAAATAAAAGATTGAATAGTGACTTTGACAAGACAAAATTATTTAATCTTAAACATTTTTTTTTTAAAAAAGGGGCAAAACATCAATGTAGACAATATCTGATTAATGCAAAGATTATAAATGAAAAATATATATTTAATGTCAAGCAGTCTTTTAAATGCAACAATCAAATATTTCGAAAGATTTTAATCAGAGCAGATTGGTCTTGAAAAACTCAAATTCATATTCAGAAAATAGTCACATATAAATTTATTTTATTTCAGGGTAACATGCTGAAAATAATTGATTGATTTTATTTAACATGCAAAAAAATAATTATGCTGCAAGTAATTACCAAAGAATCTTACCAGAAAAGGTAGATTTGTTTTAATCTCTTGATTCTATTTCTCGTGCAATAGATATATTCATATAGGCATAATTTCTACTTAATTAACATGTTGATGATTACTGACCTACCAAAGTTATTTAGGATCTGCTTAACTAATTAGCATGTTGGAAATTATTAGAAAACAAATTTGTCACGTTGGATTTACTAATTCTTACTGTCTCATTAGTTAGGTCCTACAGACATGACTTCTAATCGAATATGATGAAATTAAATATGAAGCCTATAGGCATACTTTCTACAGAAAAAATGATAATAAGATTCAGAATCCTATATGCATGATTTTCTAAACCCCGAATAATATGCAAAGTAAAAATAATCCTTATGATCATGATTTCTAAGTAAAACATGCTTAAAATTATAATAAGAGTTATAGGCATGGTTTCTAATTACTATTAGTCAATTTCTGAATTTTAACAATAATATTGGTATGTGAGATAAGATTTCACAGTTATAGCTAGTTTAGACACATATTCACGACAAGTTAATTAATGTGATCAAGTTATAAACATGGTTGATTTTAAGTCAATTATTAAGATATATTTTAAGATACTTGCATTTTTTATGATTTAAGCAACATAGACAGATTTGAGCAATTACAAATAACAAATAAACTAAGCTAAAATGAAAAGAAACAATTAGCACATATACCCCCGAGTTTGAGAGTCTACAAATTATTACAAGACAAAATAAAGAATAAATGAACAAAATATACAACATTAAAATAAACAATAGCTCCGTCCAAAATTATCTTCTTGAGAACTCTTTAATATCTTATACTTTAAGTTCAAAACCTACTAGAAGGGATAACTACCACATACATATAAATATAACAAAAGCAAACATTATATAAGAAGATAAATTGTATGGGCAGAACCGCAAAATTATTCAAAGCAAACACATAGTCATATCAAAGCACATAGAGGAAGGAGGGATAGGAAACGGACCTTAGTGTTTCCTTTATTTATTTCGAATACACATTATTCTAATAAATAATGCAAGACGAAATTTAAAATAATAAAATAATTACTAACCAATCAAGCAGAAATAATGATGAGCAATAGGTGTTTTTAAGAAGATCTCCACAGAAACAGCAACAAAACAATACCACAAAGGATGATCCAAACTTTAGTAGAATTCTTTTTTTTTCTTATCAAGAATAGGGAGCAATATATTTTGGTATATTTGTAAGAAATGTTAGGATGTCAAAAGTGAGTGAAGAATGAGAGGACTGTCTCTATTTATATAGTGAATAATGAGCATGATTAGTAAGAAAATGATATATTTTAAGGAATCAAATAAATATTACATTTTCCTTATTTCAAAGGAGAGCCAAATCAGATTTTTCCAAAAAAATATTTTTTTTACCAGATATAAACAAGTAAGAAATCTAATAGTACAAGAATAAAATTAGGAAAAGTAATATTGTTTTTCCTTAAATGATGAAGTTAAATCAATATTATTTTTCCAAATATGGACGAGTAAGAGAACAATCCTACTTTTAATTAAGGTAAACAGAATCATTTATGGCAATCAATAAATAATATACAAAGAAATAAATAGAAAGAAAAATTATTGCTCCAAATTAGGTACCAAAATATTCACTAATATGATTATAGCAAATATTATTTACCTTAAACAAGAGGATAAATTAGTCAACAACACTTCATGCTTAAAACAAGACTACAAATTATTTAATCTTTAATTACATATTCATAAAAATGGCAGAAATTTGAACGAATCTGTCGAGATTCGTCTAAATTAATTGATTTGGCCTACATTGGATGGACCCAATTTGTTAACCCAATCTCATCTCATTCGAGAGCCGATCATGGCGCCACGTGTGCAGATGATGTGGCATGCCAAGTCAAATAAGAAAACCAATAGAATCATGACATGTGTCAAAGATGACAAGCCCTCTCCATAAAGCCCAAATGCTATGTCACTTAAATCTGATTGGCTGAACGGAATCCTATTCCAATTGCAACTCCTCTATTCTAAAACTATAAATAGGGGTTCTCATAATTCAGAAAAGAGACAGAAAATTCTAAACAAGAAGCTAGAGAAACTCCGTGGTACAAACACCATTTAATTCTCTACAAAGCTACAAGTTTAAGAATTCAAGCATTCAAGTTCAAGAACGATCAAGATCAAGATCACCGAATTAAAGAACAAGCTCGAAGCCCTTGAATTCAAATAAAAGTCAAGATCAAGATAAAGTTCAAGTTCAAGTTCATCATAGATTCAAGAACAAGCTTTAAAGCCCTTGAATTTATATTTGAAAAGGCGAATTCAAAGGAATTATAGAGATTGTAACACTCACATTTGAAATAATAAAATTGATTGTTGCTATAATTTTCCGTTCTTGATTATTGTTTTGTCGACGCGAATTTTGTTGTCTACAGTGTCATTATACCACAATGGATTCCCAAATAATTTAGGAACAATTATGAGATTCCTCAATTTCATATTCATATATATGTTTTATTGCCCAAACCAAAAAGAAATTATAATTCAATTAGGAATTGTAATCCTACTCAATTTCATATTCATATATATGTTTTATTGTCCAAGCCAAAAAGAAATTATAATTGAACTAGGAGAAGGATTTTATCACACCACATGACATCTATAAATAGATACATTGTCTCCACAATTTTATCTTCAATTACAGATTGTGAGCCTACGACGAAAAGGGCATACTCAAGGTAATTTTCCTCCTTTTTTATTTATTTTCGTCATTTTTTTACAGCTTGACATGTCTGTGGTAAAAAATTCATGTCTCATTGTAGAAATATTGAAACCATGAACCATTTGATTTTTCATAAACTAGACTTTTCGATCTCTAACATACCCGAAATTCAAAATTTAATACCTTCAGAATCTTTCTAGATGATTTTTTGAAGTTAGCTCTAGATTCTGTCATGCTAAAAATTTGTCACTTTTTTTACAGCCTGACATGTTCGTCGTAGAAAATTCATATCTCATTCTAGAAAAATCAAAATCATGAACCGTTTGATTTTTCAGAAACTGGACTTTTCGATCTCTAACATATACAAAATTTAAAATTTAATACCTTCAGACTCTTTCTAGATGATTTTTTGAAGTTAGCTCTAGATTCTGTCATGCTAAAAATTCGTCACTTTTTTTACAGCCTGACATGTGCGTCGTAGAAAATTCATATCTAATTGTAGAAAAATCAAAATCATAAATCGTTTGATATTTAAGAAACTCAACTTTTCGATCTCTTACATATCCAAAATTCAAAATTTAATACCTTCAGAATCTTTCTATATGATTTTTCGAAGTTAGCTCTAGATTCTGCCATGCTAAAAATTGTCAGATTTGTGTGACTTACAAAAATCTCGTGTCTTGACGTAGGAACAACGAAATCACAATCTGCTTGATGATTCCAAATCTAGACATGAAGGTCTACAACACATCCAAGATTCAAGATTTAATACCTTCCGAGTCTCAAACATCTTGACTGGTAACAATCTCTCCTTCACTTGTATTTTCCTCCTCTTTTTTTTTTGTAGATCAGCAAAAGAAATTTTATATTTTACGGAGGCTACATAATGGAAGGATTTATCACATAAAAATGTGCTTAACGTCCATGCCTTAACAAAATAAATAAATAATACTCTCAAGGTGTTCCATGGCCCCGAATTCTTAATCGATTTGAAATTTTACTAGAATGTCGTGTAACGCTCCCGCCTTGAAAACAAACTCAAGGTGTTACAAGGTCCCGAGTTTTTAACCATGAAGCTTTACTAGAATACCGTGTAACGCTCCCGCCTTGAAAATAAACTCAAGGTGTTACAAAGTCCCGAATGCTTAACCAACTTGAAACTTTAATAGGATACCGTGTAACGCTCCCGCCTTGAAAATAAACTCAAGGTGTTACAAGGTCCTGAATTCTCAACCAACTTGAGACAGGATAAACCCGTGAAAAGACCAGTTTAAGGTGAAAAGGGACAAATATCGTCCACCTTAAGGCATGAAAAATTTAAAGATCCTTTTAAATATACACCAGTGAAAGGTCAACTCAAGGTGCAAAGGGACAAATATTGTCCACCTTAAGACATGTTGAAATTTAAAAAGATTCTTTTAAGTATACACCCGTGAAAATGCCTAGCTTAAGGTGTAAAGGGACAAACCTCGCGCACCTTTAGGCATGGAATTCAACTATTACATATGCATTTGGAGACTTCTACTTACATACTTGAAGTCTTACCTTCATACTTAGAGGATTTGAATACTTCAACCTGTATACTTAGAGAGTTTGATACTTCAAATAATAAACTCGAAGAATATAAAGACTTCAATTTGCATACTTGATCTAATTCAAAGACTTTCACCGTACTAATAAGAGATTCATATTTTATAAGGGTTTCCCCTTCCATAGACCCATTAATACTTCGTACAAGTCTAAAGTTTGATGAGACAAAAGATAAAATATATATCGCTTTGAATTTTCTTTGAATTTAAGTGGGAACATTTTTTATTTTTGACACTCATGCAACTGAACTTAGAATATGGTTCTAAGCGCCTACGTACCTCAATAAAGAGGATCAAGTCACAACCTAGTTCTGGGGATTTGAGTGATTTTTTTTTTGTTGTGCCGTACACAGTTTATACTCTTGCGGGCCAGGAGTGACATGCAGTTTAGGCTCGTACCTTAAGGAGCATCATCTTACTTCAAGGATAGTATATCTTTAGGAATTTGACATTAATAGGACCGATCCTTAGCCATCAGCATCAACAAGCTTGTAAGCACCATTTGGATATGCTTCTTGTACAACATATGGTCCATCCCACTTTGAGATAAATTTTCCCCCAGACTTGTGCGAAGTAATGATTGGTCTTCTTACCGCGAGAACTTGATCTCCAACTTGAAAGCACCTCAAGCGAACCTTCTTATTAAAAGCATGAGATAGACGAGCTTGATAACATTCAAGATTTTGTTGGGCTTCTAACCTCTTTTCATCAAGTGCTTCTAACTCAGCAAGACGCAATCGAGTATTTTCTTCCTCAGTGAGCCCTTCTTGAATAGCAAGTCTTAAGGAGGGTATTTGACACTCGAGTGGCAGGACTGCTTCAACTCCAAAAGCAAGTGAATATGGTGTTGCTTGAGTTGGTGTGCGATATGTTGTCCTATATGCCGACAAAGCTTCTTCCATACTTTCATGCCAATCCCATTTGGATTTGGAGATAACTTTCTTGAGCAGGTTGCATAGAGTCTTACTGAATGTTTCAGCAAGACCATTAGCGGCAACACGGTACATAGAAGATTTACGCTGTTTAAAGTCAAAAAGATCACAAATCTTGTTCATTAACTTGTTATCAAATGGTTTGCCATTGTCTGTTATTATATAGCGGGGGATGCCAAAGCGATAGATAATATTTACTCGGATAAAATTTGCAACATTCTCTTTCTTCACTTCTTTAAGAGCGACAGCTTCAGCCCATTTTGAAAAGTAATCAGTTGCAGCCAAGATGTACAAGTNTAGTTGCAGGCAAGATGTACAAGTGTCCACCAGAAGACTTTGGTAATGGTCCTACAATATCCAGTCCCCAAGTGTCAAATGGCCAAGATGCGATGGTTGGGTGCAATACTTTGGGTGGCTGATGAATGAAATTCACATGAAATTGACAAGCATCGCATTTCCTGGCGTAATATAAACAAACTTTCACCATGGTTGGCCAGTAATACCCCATCCTCTTTATGTGAAAGTGAAGTTTTTGTCCAGATTGATGTGATCCACATACTCCTGAGTGTGCTTCTTGCAGAGCTTGAATCGCTTCTTCCTCTCCCAAACATCGTAATAACATACCCTCAAATGATCTTCTATATAATGTATCCTTGTACTAAAGGAAACGAGGTGCACGACGACGTATGTCAGTTCTTCTTCTCGGATTTTCTAGAAGTATCCCATAAAATAGGTAGTCAATGATGGGTTGTCTCCAATCTTCCTTCGCAGCTTCAACAATGGCGACGATATGATCAAGCTTATTTTCAGTATATTCTTCCTCATTTGACGGTGACACTATCCATTTTTGACAGACAGTTACTTGCGTTTGATCAGGAAGGGTTAGCGTTGAAGCTAGAGTAGCCAATGCATAAGCTTTCTTATTCTCTGTTCGACGCACATGTTGAAGGGTTACATCCCCAAGCCATCTTATCAACTTTTGAGCATAATCATGATAAGGGCGCAATTCAGGCTTTTTTACCTCATAACTTCCTAAGAGTTGATTAATCACCAATTGAGAGTCACCAAAGACCTGAAAATGTAATTGTTTCATGCCAACGACCATTTCAAGTCCAAGTATCAGCGCTTGATATTCAGCGACATTATTGGAGCAACATTGTTTTAGAGTAAAAGAGAATGGTAGAATCTCTTTTTGTGAAGTGATGAACACCACGCCAGCACCAACTCCGTCGCGATGTGCAGCCCCGTCAAAGTACATTCTCCAACGAAGTTGAACTTCAATTAACATCACATCTTCATCAGGAAACTCATCAGTTAACTCCCAATCATTTGGTATAGGATGGTCTGCTAAGAAATCCGCTAGTGGTTGTCCCTTCCCGGATTTTTGAGGGATGTACACAATCTCAAATTGTTGGAATTGAAGGTACCATCTTGCTAGTCGGTCACTAAGGACAGATTTTGACATAACAAACTTGATGGGATTTGCTCTAGAAATAAGGCGGACAACATGAGCTTGAAAATAATGCTTCATTTTTTGAATTGAGAAGACCAGTGCCAAGCATAACTTTTCAATTGGCGAATAATTTAGCTCATTTGGCGTCATTGTTCTACTTAAGTAATAAAAATAATTTTCTTTGCCTTCACTATTCTCTTGAGCTAACAGGGCTCCTACAGACCTTTCTTGTGCTGCAATGTAGAGTATCAATGGTTTTCCAGGTATAGGGGCTGCCAAAATTGGAGGTTTCGCTAGATATGATTTGATACTTTTAAAGGCTTCGCTACATGTTTGGTCCCAATTAAAAGGAGCACCTTTCTTCATGAGATGACTGAATGGTTGACATCTCCCCGCTAGATTTGAGATGACCTTCTCAAGTAGGCTAACTTTCCTTGGAGACTTTTTAACTCATGAATATCTCGAGGTTCAGGCATCTTCGATATTGCATCGACTTTGGCTTGATCAATTTCAATTCCTCGATGTCTCACAATAAAGCCAAGGAACTTGCCGAAAGTAACTCCGAAGGCACATTTCAATTTCATCCTTAATTGATATCTTCGGAGTAAATCAAACACCATCCTTAAGTCTTTCAAATGATCACCCCTCTTCCTCGACTTTACTACCAAATCATCAACATAACATTCAACATTTTTATGGAGCAAGTCGTCAAAGATATTTTGCATAGCCCTTTGATATGTGGCGCCAGCATTCTTTACACCAAATGACATCACTTTGTAGCAATAAATACCTTTTGACGTGCGAAATGCAGTGAGTTCTTTATCTTTTGGTGACATGCGGATTTGATTATATCCAGAAGACCATCCATGAACGACATTGCCTCATAACCAGTGGTGGCATCAATCATCAACTCCGGAATGGGAAGAGGAAATTCATCTTTAGGGCATGCATTATTGAGATCTCTAAAATCAACGCAAACTCGAATTTGACCACTCTTCTTCCTCACAGGAACAATACTTGAAATCCATGTAGGATATTTGACCTCACGAATAAATTCTGCCTCAATGATTTTGTTAACTTCATTTTCTATCAACGGAATCAAGTCTGGTCTAAAACGTCTTTGAGCTTGTTTAACACGACGAGAACCATTTTTGACTGCCAATTGATGGACCGCTACTCTAGGATTCAATCCACGCATTTCTTTATAACTCCAAGCGAAGACATCTCTATATTCTTTAAGTATATTCATGTAAGCGACTTCTTCATCACTTCCTAGAAACGCACTCAAGTAAGTTGGCTTCGGGTCTTCATCAGTGCAAAGGTTAACTTCCTTCAAAGGATCTATTGTGATCTTTACTCCTTCTTCAAGTTCTGGTGGAGCATCTTTAGCATCTTCCTCTTCCACAGGATCATTGTCATTGACCGATATATGACAACACGAGACAATATCTTCTACCTCTTCCTCAATCTTCTTTTGAGGCAAAGAATCGTACTCATTTTGGATTGTAACATGATTTGAGGAACCTACACTTTCTTCATATTCCTCGCGCTCTTTGGTGTAAACCACAGTATGAACCTTTGCCTTGAGTTTCTCTTTACAGGAAACCACAAGTTCCACTCGTCTCCTCATCCTAGAAAGATTCAAACTTCTGAAATCCTTTTGAATCAAATGTGAAGTAGGCGTTGTAACTTTTAAATAACTTCTCAGGTTCTTATTATTCTTCTTCAGAGGACCTAACCTCTCAAACACATAAATTCTTGTTGTCACTTCACCAAGTCGATCAAAGACGAAAGGTCTTTTATTGGGAGCAGTGACGTCATCTTCAAAATTTATATGATTATTACTGGCCCTTCTTATGGAAATGCGAATTGGCGGTGGTTGGCTATAACCTAGGCCTTCACGCGCTTTCCTAGTTGTATCTTTTGATGGGAGTTTCCCTAGCGCTGATGGCTCACTAGGGTCGTATCCTGCCTTCACAAATAACTTGTAGGCATTGGGATCAAAACCTTCTCTTATGCGTTTTGTAGGGAGAGCCATATCTAGCACTTGATCTTGAGCGACTGACTTTTCTGGCAACTTTGAAGACACGTTTATTGCATCAATCCGTCTGATAGGAAGAGTTAGCCCTCTTAATGCATTTTCTTCAAGGTTAGATGGTTGATCTTGTTCTTTCTTCGCTTTTGGACATAGCAAAGCCTAGAAGTCTGCTTTTTCTTTGAAGACAGGATCTTCCCTTCATTAAGAATGGGACAAGAGTCTTTAGTGTGAATTTTCACCTTTTCGATAGCCGCATCAATTCTTTTGCTTATGATCTTATCAATCTTGATTGATTTGACGTCATTGGATTTGACCCCTTTAACAACAAAACTTCTCAAATAGAATTTCGCATCCGCAAAGTGTGTCTCCACTTCGGTGAAAGGATTATCATCTGCAACTATCTTTCTTTCAATTCCACCTTCAAGATATTTCAAACATTGATAGTAAGAAGATGAGACAACTCTATTCTCATGTACCCAAGGCCTGCCAAGTAATATATTGTATGATGTGTTTGCGTCAATCACATGCATCCATGCGCTTGACCGCAAATCTCCCATGTGGATCTCTAATTTAACAGAGCCTATGGACCTCTGCCCCCCTTGATTAAATCCTTGTATCAACAAACGACTTTCACTAAGTTTCCCAGTCGTGATGCCAAGTTCCTTCAATGTGTGGATAGGCAAAATGTTGACTCTAGATCCTTCATCTATTAAGATTCTATTTATCTTCTTCTCTAGCACATGACCCACCATATACAAAGGACGATTGTGTAGTGTTTCACCAAATAGAAGATCGTTATCTGTAAATGTGATTTTAGTATCACAGACATATGCTTCTTGAGAAGAAAGTTCAATAGATTTTTCAGAAGATGAAAGAGACATCATTTCTGAGATTTCCCTTGTTTCTTTTTCTTCTTCCCCAGGAGACACTTTTGGTGAGGATTCACTCGTTGTTCCTTCTTTTACAGTACGAGGCACCTTCATTGTTTGTTCTTTATCCATATTGAAACATGATGCCTCGACATTGCCTTGAGTAGACTTTGTGTCGAACAATCTTGGCAAGAATTCCTCTAGAGTCACAAAACGTCGAGGTTTTTTGTAGTGATGCACTTCAACCTTTGCCCTTTTGGGGCGCTTGATTGATTTTTGCTTCTCTGATTTCTTCACCATTTTTCCTCTAACCGGTTGCTCGGATAATTTTTTTTGTAAGCTTGACCTGTTGCGTCTTCGCCTAGTTACAAGAATCCAACCCTCATCACCATCTATGTCAACATCCTGTTCTACTGGCTCTTCTTCATGCTTTTCAGAGGTATATATTTGGACCGGATCCAGTGACCCAAACGTGATAGAGATCTGGTTAGAACTATCCTTCTCATCATTAAGGATAATTTTATTTTTGTTAGCCAATCGCATCACTCTATCCTTAAAGACAAAACATTTTTCAAGAGGATGACTCACAAGTCTGTGATACTTGCAATAATTTAGGGTCATCAGTTTTTCCAGCTTCATCGGGTCGCTTCATCTCTGGCAAGTCAATGAGCTTTAACTCAAGCAATTCATCAAAAATTTCAGAAACGTCAGAATCCAAGAAGGGATACTTTTTTCCTTGCATCTCCCTTAGCGTCGACTTTTGATTTGAACGTGCTTGGAAAGTCGTTCTCACATTTTGTTTTACGCCCTCATTCGTGGTGAACTTTGCGGGTGACACATTTGCACTCATGGATTCTTTGTTGTCATTTCTGGGCAGAAACTTGCGCCATCTCTTGGGTTCCTGCTTGTCCCTTCCTTTGCGAGGATCATGGACAATAGTCATATCTTTTCCGGCAGATGACATGCTCAACTCCATATCATGAGCGCGAGTAGCTAAATCCTTGAAAGATTTTGGTTTTATTCCTTGCAAGATGTAAAGAAGCTCCCAGTGCATTCCTTGAATACACATTTCGATTGCAGAAGCTTCACTGAGCCTGTCCTTGCAATTTAGGCCGCGTTCCTCCATCAATTTATGAAATCTATGACCGGTTCATCCTTCCTTTGGCGAGTATTCATGAGTTCTACCATGCTCACCGTGCGCCTTGTGCTATAGAAGCGATTGAGAAACTCATGTTCTAGTTGCTCCCAACTATCAATAGAGTTAGGTTCGAGATCCGTGTACCAATCAAAGGCATTTCCTTTTAGAGAGCGGACAAATTGTTTGACAAGATAGTCTCCATATGTTCCAGCATTATTACATGTCTCCACGAAGTGCACGACATGTTGTTTCGGATTTCCTTTTCCCTCAAATTGTTGAAATTTGGGAGGTTGATAACCAGCAGGCATTTTAAAGTTATCAATCCTAGCAGTGTATGGCTTAGCATACATATGGCAAGACTTGGTGGAGACTTCATACTTATCTTTGATAGTTCCTTCAATAAACTCCTTTAAGCGATCGAGTGGGATCATTCCTTCAGAAGAATCTGGCATCTCTTTAACAAACGGGGCTTTCTTAGCAGGATCTTCGATTTCTTGAACTTCAATGCCCTTTCCAGGTGCATGGCTTGCAGCTCCATCTAAAAGTCCTTCTATCCTGTCCATCAACTTGTCAATTCGAGATTCTTGGTGTTGTACATATTTCGTCAATCCTTCAACCAACTTCGTCAGATTTGCGAGTTGTTCCTCAGGAGAGAAAGCAGCAGTCACCGTCGTTTGCATGATCATCGGAGATGCATGAGAGTAACATTGATTGTCGCGTAAGTTAATTTTCAGTGGACTCACGTTACGCGATATACGTGGAGATAATGCATAAGTTGAATCACAGTTCTCCCTTGTGGTAGAGTTCTTGGAACCAGATTGCTCAAGTAGAGCCAATGTCTTCTTGATCTTTTCAGCAACACTACTTCCTCCTTCTAGAGCATTTGTGGAGGAACTTGCTCCTTTTGGAGTCGAAGACCCAAAAACAGGAGTTGACACAGACGACACTTGAAGCGTTTGTTGTCCTAGTGTAGCAACCTTGCTTCTCGTAACAGCTCCAAAACTTCCAAAGGTAACACCAAGGATGTCTTCAAGTTCAGTAGAGAACTTGGAGCTAATGACCTTAGAGGTGGTTGATCGAGAGTTATTTTTCATGGAAGTCATCTTGATATTCTTTGACGTTTGAAAAGTTGAGATGAGAGGTAGAGATTGTCCCACTGGGCGTGCCAGAATTTGTAGACAATAAAATTCGCGTCGAGAAAACAATAATAAAGAACGGAAAATTATAGCAACAATCAATTTTATTATTTCAAATGTGAGTGTTACAATCTCTATAATTCCTCTGAATTCGCCATTTCAAATGTAAATTCAAGGGCTTTAAAGCTTGTTCTTGAATCTATGATGAACTTGAACTTGAACTTGAACTTTATCTTGATCTTGATTTTTATTTGAATTCAAGGGCTTTGAGCTTGTTCTTGAATTCGGTGATCTTGATCTTGATCGTTCTTGAACTTGAATGCTTGAATTCTTAAACTTGTAGCTTTGTAGAGAATTAAATGGTGTTTGTACCACGGAGTTTCTCTAGCTTCTTGTTTAGAATTTTCTGTCTCTTTTCTGAATTATGAGGACCCCTATTTATAGTTTCAGAATAGAGGAGTTGTGATTGGAATAGGATTCCGTTCAGCCAATCAGATTTAAGTGACATGGCATTTGGCTTTATGGAGCGGGCTTGTCATCTTTGACACATGTCATGATTCTATTGGTTTTCTTATTTGACTTGGCATGCCACATCATCTGCACACGTGGCGCCAAGATGGACTCTAGAATGAGATGAGATTGGGTTTAACAAATTGGGTTCATCCAATGTATCCCAAATCAATTAATTTAGACTTTAATTAAATCCATATTTATTGGACTTAAATATTTAACTCAATTATATCAATCCACAATATTTATTTGGATTAACATATTTATGAATTCAATATAATCCGAATCATTTTATAAATTTATATTTAATAAATTTTAAATGATTACAGACACATTTTTTAAAGATGGAAATATCTTCTGTGAAGATGATAGTACATTTATTAGGAAGGGTAGTGTTAAGATGATGATGATGCATATGTGTTAATTGTTACTTATTCCTTATGTGTTCTAATGCTTCGTAAAAGTTGTGACTCTCTAGTATCTAAAGTGAAGGCTAAACTTGAGAACACCTTGATTGAAGGTTATTTAGTGATGCCTTTATATTACTTGTTTACATATAATGATACTCACACATTTGAATGAAATATGTTTTTAGAGAGTACGAGCGTCAATCAGACAAAAAGGGGTGTACTTGGACAAAGGACATACTTTTCATTTAACCCCGATAATGAATTGAATTGTGACACTTGTGTAGTGATGCTTGGTCGAAATGACAAGCATAATTTGAATGAATTTGTTGATACCTTTCCCTATGAAGGAAAACTCTTCTTGAGATTTTACCATCCATTTGAGGGGCCTACACTATGTACGGGAAACGGTAATTTTTTAAACCATATTTTGTACTATCACTTTGAGTATGATCTGGTTGATGGTGCTTCTTATAACGGTAGGAGTTACTTGTCAAGAGAATGTGAAGTTCGTCTTAAATTTTCCATGATGTATTTATGTGATAGGATCGTTGAACCTAGTTGTGATCTTGCATGTAGAAACATCTTAGATGACCCCATTGTGCATGGCATCTTCCTCTATTATCTCTTTGCATATGACGAATCCAATGGTTGCATTAAAGGTGTATTGCATGTGGGTCGGGGTATCATTAAGGTCTATATTGTTTGTATGCTCCAGTCATGTGGACCTTTTATCATTTTGATCCCGATAAATGTTTGAGAGTTTTTGAACTTGTGGATGTATCATCTTTTGGGTGTTATTATTCTATTGACGTAAAGAATAACTAAATTACTTGTTCTCCATCTATGGGCTTTTTAGTACAGGCAATAAAACATTCAACTAAAATGATTGCATATAAATGTAATGCATCAGTATTACATAAATAGTGTATAATCATAGAATTATATATATATATGAGAGATGTATGTACATTTATATACAATATCTATACATTGTAACAGTTCATCATTCTCAGTGAGTTAATTTTTATCAATTTGGAATAATTTAAATCTCCTCTAAACAACACCAAAATTTAAATATAAGTCGACCTTTATATTTTGAGTCTTTTAATGTAATATTCACTCAAAATCGTTCACATTTACGGTGAATTAAATTTTAGATTTTGAGCTTTGAAAATCTTGAATGACGAATTATTTCATTTTTCTTTATCATGTTTTTCTTTCTTCTTCTTCCATGGTTGGTTTTCTACTCCTCTTCCTTGTTTTTCTCTTCATGTTATGCTCATCTCTTCTTCCTTTTTTTTTTTTGTGATTTCCTGCCTCAAAATATCTAGTGGTGAATTTCGTTAGTAACATTTTGAATATAATTAATAAATAATAATTGAATTATTTTAGATAAGAAATTTTGATTCGATGAATATTTTAGCTAATATTTTAAGAAAAAACTATGTACGCATTAATTTTAGAAAAAAAATACTTATACACACAATTTTACTTTCCTTATTCTCCATTTTTCCCTACCTTTTTGAAATATTATATAAATCCCTTATTTCTCCCAATTCTTAAAACTTTCAGATACATAAGACCCTTCAACCAAAATCACGTTTATCATTTTCTTTTCACTCTTCTTTTCTCTTCCTAAATTCACTCCACATTCTTAGCAATTACAATTTTTAATTTAATTTGATTTTCAAAAGGATTCTCTCGCTCAGGTCAATCAATTCCAAACATCTGAATAGGCAGGATTTTCTTTGCCATTGTTGTCTTATTCCATTTTTTTTCAAGATTTTTTCCCGATACATTTGGGTCAGACCCTATTCATTCAGTATTGAGGTTACTCAATTAAATTCTTGTAATACTAATATGAGATCTTGGGGTCCATCTCGTCCTCCTCCAAATGTCGGTGCTATGACAATGTATCGGCAATGTTTTTATTGTGCATTCCATGGACTACCACAAGTGCAGCAATCGATATGTTGAGAAGGAGATGGAGAAGGAGAAACAAATCAGATTGTTGTGTTTTTTTTTTTTTTGATTTTTTCTTATTCATCTTTTTTGATATATATGGATTCATATTTAATGTATCTAGTTATTTTTACTTTCTTAAATTAATGTATAATGTCTTCCTTTTAACATTGTGATACATTACAAATCATCATGTTCAATATATTGTGTCCAAATTGTATAATCTATCGTGTATCAATTGTTGTTATGTATTCATAGTGTTAAATCTTAGACTTATTTTAATTTGAAGATATGTGCTTGTACATATATTAACCAACAAATACACTTTATACATAAACTATTATCCTATAGATAAAGCATCGTGTATTAAATGAATTGATAAGTACATGATACACAATATATATCATATTCAACAATTTTCAAACTTTATTACATGTATCATATACATATCAACTCACTAAAAAATGTTATTGCCTTGTCAACGATTACATGCATAATGTATCTTTTTTATAAAATACAATATTTCTCAAACAAAATAAGATACACAAATAGTAATGTATCATGCACTAATTTTTTTGGCATGATACATAAATTTAAATTTATACTAAATATATCTAATACATGGCAAATATCACAATTCACACAGTAATGTATCTCAAACCTAACATCTTATAGGCAACAATTACTTAGTTAATATATCTAGTAGAAATACAATCAATTTAAACATGATACATATATAGTAATGTATTGATAAATCTAGCCATCTCGAAAACACAAATCAAAAAACGATTACACAACATTATAAACGATGTGGATAATCCATCAAAACTATGTATCTCTTCAGCCTTTTTGTCTGTTATATCAATACATAGCTGATACATTGAAAATTCAATCGTTTGTTTCTTCACATCAACGATGTATCAGATCTTCAATTTTTTCCTCAATTCATCGATCTCTAACTCAACTGCAATGACTGATTTGAGATTTACAAAATCAATATTTTAACCAACAATAATTCCATCACTTTGTGTCGTTCATACCTTACCTCAATTTCTCATGTTGTGGAATGTCTCAACAAGATCGATAGGTTTATGTTGTATCAGTAAAGTTGTCGATAGTTTAAAAGATTCTTCGATGAACAAGGAGAATAAATTTGAATTATTAATTCGTTGATTCTATAGGACTCAATTCGTTTCTCCATATTTATTGTATCAATGATTCCTTCGTCAACTTCACTTCATGAAATTTGGTAACTGGAACACCTGATGTATTCTTCATATGCACAAAAAGTTGACCCTATTTTAGTGTTGAATTCCATTTGCAGCAATATCTCCCTCTCTTTCTCCAACAATTGAATTCACATAATTGTTTCTTGGAATATGATTTGACCCCACTGCTAAAACCACCAAAAGAAATTCTTGTCTCTTTGTTATGTTTTGAACGATTTTTTATACTCGACGCTTTCGAATTGATGATTTGAAATCGTGAATCGTATGTCCAGTCCAAAATTTCAAATTGATAGAGAAGATGATAATTTGATTTTTGAATTTTGTGAAGTTGTTACAGATTGGAAAGGATAGATATTAATCAGTTAGGCATAATTTGTGGGGAAAAAAATTAATTTTGCGTGATTTCTGGGAGAAAAAAATAAATTTTACGTTAATATTCCATATTAAGCGCAATAGACAAAGTTTTATAATGTATCACAATTAGTGTATTCGGATGAAACTTATGTATCCGAATGACTGATATTTTAAGGGATTTTTGTAAAATAGAAAAAAATAGGAATAAGATGTAATTTAGGTCTTACACTATGAGATTTATGTAAGTTATACTTAATTTTATATATTATAATACTTTATTTATCACAAAATTTTAACTTGTGTATAACTATAGTAAAATTTCACTAAATTAATATAGGTGAGACCATTAAATGTTATTATTTTATAGATGTAATATTTAATTGATAATTAATATTTATTAATTTAAAGAGTGTTTTGATAATGCAAATCGTTCGGGGATGAAATCTTAAAGATTTAAAATGAACCCACTTGTAAAAACGTCATTCATGATTAATAATCTCGGCTACCACAATAAAATGAACATTATTAACCTGTTGAATAAGTGAAAATGATGCATGTTCAGAGATCCATAGCTTAGAAGAATTTGTGGATACCACTAAATATAATAATGTTGATAATAAAGTTGAAGATGATACAGTACCTTTGAAACTGATTACGCATAAGAAAACACTTATCACATTTAGAATTCTTCACAATGCTATGGCGCGATTCAGAAAGACAACACTAAAACTTTTGGATGCAATAAGAAAAGTTATAGATGAACTTCAAATAGATTTAAATTTTAACAAAAAAAAATAGAACACACACACAAAAAACATATTTCACTAAATTATCTTACATATGTTTGTACATTTAAAGAACTATTAGTTTATAATATTAATAAGGACTATATATTTATACAGATATCTCTAAAAATATATTATCTTATCGGAAATGGCGATTGACCCAAATCGAAACAAAAGAAAATATTACTTCTTTCATTCCATATTAAGTTAATTTTTGACATGTTTCACGCCCTTTAGAAAAATAGATTAAGACATAATTGAACATAGTTTTCCATCTTTATCTTTATTAACTATTGTCAAATTTATTATTAAAATAACTAAATATTAATTAACTACTAATTTTAATACTAACTAATGAAGAGTAAAATTAGAAAAATACTCTAAAAAATAGTCTTGAAAACTGACCAGTTAATTTAGTTTGAGAAATGAAAAATTCCTTAAAAAATAACTTAAGATGAAATCGAGGAAGTATCGTTAAAATGTAATTAATAAATCAAGTTTTAATTTATTAAGGTTTTAGTGTATATACTTTTTATTTAATAAATGCTATGCATTAATTATTAATATAAATATTAATAAAGGTAAATAATGGTTAATACTGTCTCTTTGTGACTAATGAATACGAGGGCGCTTACGGTTGAATGGTTGGGCACATGAGTCCGACATAAAGCAACGTGTCAAAATTCTATTGGTTAGTAGTTTCTAGAAGGGTATGGAATATAGTGTGTTTGGGTTATGGTAGAAGATCTCGCAGCAATATAAAAGTCCCAAATTTTCTGGAATTTGCATTCTTTTTATCGACGCCAAACAACAATACAATTTTCCTTCGATTTGCCTAATTCTCAGGTAATTTATCAAATTTTCTTGCTTTGATCTGCATGTATTTGATTTTTATCTGTAAATTAATGTCCGCTTGAAGGAATTGCCCGATAAGGGCTCTCTTTTTTCCAATTGTAAGCAATTACTCTGTCACAATTGTTTATTGCGACACTGATTTGTTAATTTTGGTTAGGATTGTTGAAGAAGGTAAAGTATTTGGTGTTTTAGTTTTCTGGGAATTCAAGGTTGACTTTTGTGTTTCTAATGGGATTGATGATTGGGGAAGAAATATGCATCTCATCTCAGTATTGTGATGTTTCAATGATTTCTTGGTTGGCAAGTTAAGCTACTGTTTGGTTGATAAGGATAATAATGCGGTACTGATGTGTGTTTTTGATTTGTTGTTTCACATGTTTGTTTTTCTAGCTTGGTCTTTCTTGCTTTTCAAGTTAAATCCCCAATTAGTTGATCTTTCCCTTTTTACATCTCCGTGGTGTCTAACTTCCCAGACCCAACTTGTGGGATTTTACTGGATATGTTGTTCTTGTAGTAGTATTGTGTCTAATGTTCAACTTGGCTTTAATGGTTTAGGTCATCTTTCCAGCTCCACTTGGTTGTGTAGTGAATTTCTTTCCAAGAAAACTTTTTATTTGGAGATGGCTGAGGTATTGCGACCTTTCTCAAATGCTTGTTATATTAATCTTTATTAATATCCCGTTGGATCTACCTTGCAGTGTTGGAGGCTCATGTATTTATGATTATAATCTTTGATTGTGGCAGGACGGTCACAAGGTTATCTTAAACGTCTATGACTTGAGTCAAGGTTTGGCTAGACAGTTATCTACTACTTTTTTGGGAAAAGCTATTGAAGGAATATGGTAAGTTGCATACTATTTGAAGGACATTCTTTTCTTTTGAGGGGTTGTCTAATTAGTAATATTAAGTATGATTGGAACTTATGCCCTGTTAGACTCTTTAAGAGCATATCTTAAACATGTTAGCTAGGTTACATTTCTGTGTTTTCTTGTGGATCCCAATATCCACTGATCTTTTAAAGTGACTTTCTGTATGAGTTGAAGCTTCCAGCATTGGTGCATCAGAGCAAGTAGAACTCTCTTGTGTAGATTGCATATTTGAATGTAGTAGGAGTATTGATTTGGTTGATGTTCTAATCATCTTCCATATTCAGATCTTATATTTAAGTAGATGGTTTCCTAACATATATTGGTTTTGAAAAATGTTATTCTCTCCTATTTCATGGAGCTCTTATCTTCCTGTAATTTGTGCCTGGTGTTAGCCGTTCTTGTCCATCATAACAGTAAAATGAGTAGCTTTCCTTCTCTCCCTATTCAAGTCAGATTGTTGTGTATCCTTTCTGTAGGCACACAGGAGTAGTGGTTTATGGTCATGAATATTATTTTGGAGGCGGTATACAACATGCTCCAGCTGGGACGACACCATATGGGACTCCTATTAAAGTTATAGATCTGGGTGTCACCCACATACCAAAGGATGTCTTTGAAATGTATTTGCAAGAGATAAGCCCTCGGTATACTGCAGAGACATACAGTTTGCTTACCCACAACTGCAACAATTTCAGCAATGAGATTGCTCAATTTTTGGTCGGTGCAACCATTCCAGATTATATTTTAAATCTTCCTAATGAGGTTACAAATAGCCCAATGGGTGCCCTTATAAGTAAGTCTTTCTTTGCACTTCCTGTGTTGAACCCCTCCTTAAAACATGTATGACTGACATAAATACATGATTCTGTTTTTAAGGTTGATATGATGATTGGTGTTCTCTGCTGGTTCCTTCCTGTTCTTTTTGTCTTTGTCATCTAGAAATTTCAGGATTATGATGCTTCTTCTTCCGAGTAAAGTGTATTGCTTTATCAGTTCTGTGGTGAAGTGTAGGACATGCACAGAGTAATTACATGATGCTTTCTCAAACAAGCTAATATGTTTTGACTGCTTACATAATTTGAGATAGGGCTCTTAGATATTCAAAATAGTGCTCTACTTGAAAGCACATTTGAGCTATATGGTGCTTTGGCCTCACTTTTCCGATTGTGACTTCTCCCGACTTTATGTTTGTATTTTATGTATGTGAAGTTACTCATTACTTTAAAAAAAAAAAGAAATGTACAGTGCTCCTTATTTGGATTGGAAGTAATATTTGGTGAAAATTTAGTGAAAGATGTCCAGTACTTGGAACTTACTCCTGTTATTATCTTGATGCAGTGCCTATGATACAACAACTGGAATCAACGTTGAGGGCTAATGCAGTACCACAAGCACCCCAGTTCAGACCAGCTACTGTTGCTCCTGCTTCCCAGCCGACACTTTCTGTTGGGAAGTCTTCTAGTAGCGGTACTAATCAATCTAAAAAGCCCGAGAGCCAAGATGGAGAGAAGAAGAATGTTAATGTGCCCCCTGCGGTCAAACCTGTGGGAGAGCAGGAGAAGACGCCTGCTAATGCGGTTGTGAAAGATCCTCTTGGTGATGCTCGGAGCAAGGTACAAGAGGAGATCACCCGTGAATTTGCTGCAATCATGGCTACTGGGACATTGCGTGCAAGTGAGGCTGCTGCTTTAGCAACTAAAAAAGTTATGCAAAGATATGGAGATACATTTGCTGCTATGAACTAATGACAACAAAGTTGTCTTTATAAATTCATATGTGTTGGAAATTTAATATCCAACTGATTTGATGTAAGGTAGACTTATTGGATGCTTAGTAGGAGATGAGCAAACATTCTTCCTTGAAAGAGATCCGCGTATTTACTCTTTCTGGACTTCATACATTGAATAAGTTCACTTTTTACAACTACGACTTGTGTTTATGAATCCTTTTCCTTGAAAGAGATAACACATACTCTACTCTTTCTCGAAATTGAAAATTGAAGCTGAACCTGGATAAACACTTGATTGGTGTAGTTTTGCTTCTGTTTGGGGGTTAAGTTGGCGTTTCTATCTCAATGTAAACCTCATTTTGTGTCTTTTGTTGGATTGGTTAACTTGCAGATATTATATTGAGGAAATGAAATAAGAGTGTGTGTAGTTTGTGAATGAGAAATTCTCAAATTGGTTAGAACTTACTTGACAGATTGAAAAAGTTTGTCCATGAAACAGAATGTTATATAATTGTCTTTTTATTCTTCTTAACAAATTTTGGAGGTTGTTACTTGATATATCATGTTCTCTCATGTACAAACTATGTTGAAAATTAAAGAACTAAAAAATGGATAAAGGAGTTACACTTGTAAATAATATTGCCCAATCAAGATTTAAAATTTATAATTTGTGTTTATGCTACAATATAAATAAAAACAGTATTTTTGGTAAATCTTCTTCTACAAAACCGAAATCCAAACTAAATTATATATATTTTTTGAAATCACAATCCAAAATTCATATCGATTTAGTTTGATAAATCGATTTTTTACCAAATTCTGAACGCCCCTTGCACTTAAGTTTGTGAGTTGGATGGAGAGGCAGGTTATTGGTCACTCAAAAATTGGAAAGCAAAAGGATTCGTTTAGGTATATATTCTAGTTTGAACAAACAAGAGTATTTTAAAGCTTTCAGGTACAAAAATAATATAAGATGTAACAAAAATCAACCGATATCAAGTGTTATCCACATTTCAAAGTATACAAATTGTTAACTGCACACGCCTGTACCGACCGAACATTTGGGTGTCACAACATGCACAGGGAAGACCGCACCGAGTAAGTTTAACCTAAGATACACCTGAACTAGTGGCGCCCTGGTGCAAAAGAGCTCTCTAATCTACCTGGGTGATAGGTGATCCTGTTCTGTGGACTGAATTTTCCCATTTTCTAGTTCAATGCTTGCTTCTTTTGGTACTGAACATGAATCTGAAGGGATGTTAATGCCTGCAAAACCAACCATGACAGCTGCAGCTCCAATGTAATCCATGATGGGGGGTGCATTTCCTGTCAGTGAATCCACAATTGCTGCTAGAGGAACCTGAATGGTCAGTCCTGCTGTTGCTACTGTTGTGGAGGTCAACAGAATAGCCTTGGCCCACAGTAAATCGCTCAGCACATTATCGAACATACCTAAATGTGGTTATTTGAAGTTAGCTACATGCAGTATGCGGCCCCAAACTAGATAAAGTAGCAAAAACCAAAAGTTGGCCATATGGCCAAAGCCCATCCGAAGAAAAGGAGAAATAGAGAGGAGCAAAGAAATGTAAAGATTAACTTTCACAATTAAAGTATTTAAGGTACATGATTCCTGTGCACTGGATGATTGATGAACATCTAAAAATCATAATACTAGCTGATAAAGGATCTCTTTTAAAGTTGACGTGAAGTGATCTAAGGGCATGTCACTTAATTTGCTCCTACAGGAAGGACTCATCGTTACATCACTGAAGCTTAAAATCTACGCTTCCAAGTTGTCGCTTCTTCTAATCTCAATTATCAGATGCAGATAGAATACAAAAAAGAAATCACGATAAATCATAACATATATAGTTAAAAAGTTGTTCACAGTAAAAAAAATTAATAGAAAGCCCCAAGGACGCCATATTCTAGGAATCGGCTTAGAGTGAATGAAACTCATCACTAACTTAAAAGAGGCCTCCATTTTTAGTTTTGCCACTGTTTTTTCCTTCCAGCAGCTTAACCTGGAACGTATATCGTCATATGTTCTTTCTAACTGACTTGTAAGGAATAACCTACTTCAACCTAGAACCTCAGACATTTTCTCAACTCGGCGATGTAGAGTAAAAAAGAGGGATCCATTTTTACTTTTGTTTTTGTTATACCATCCAGCAGCTTAGTTAGGGACATATAACATCAAGTTTCTTTCCAACTGCAAAAGCCTAAACACTTCTTTACAAAAATGGCTATCCATGGTGTTTGCATCTGGAATAAGTTTTAAATAGATGGCCTTTGAATAACTAACAAAGACAAAGAAGAAAATATGGTATGGGTTCGAGCAATTAAGAAAGACGAAGAAACATCTGGTAACAGTTTAAGCAAATGGCATTTGAATCTGGTATAATTTTGAAAACAATAGCTATTTATGGTGTTTGAAATAAGAAAGAAGAATCAGACACAGCATTATAGGTTTTGCAAGAAAGAAGACGAAGAAGAACTTGCAGGAATGGCCTAGTTTAAGATGTCGATGAATAACTAGGTGTACAAATGAATTAATAGTCAAGTTCAAACTTCAAGGGGTCCTCGATGTGTATCTGGCCTATGCTTTTCTCCTTTTTATTAAATAGAAACAAAATCTTCTTTCATAAGTTAAAATCATTTTCTTCCAATCTCGCACCAAGACAGTATCATCTAATCATGCAGATTTTACATTGGACTCTCAAAAAAACTCTATCCACCTATCTATACAAGAAGGAGTATTTTCTTTACACAAAAATATTGTAAAAAGATATTGGTTTTGACTTCACAGATTGGCTTCTCTAGTGTCTCGAAATATCTAATATAGTTCTCTCACCAAATCGTCCAGAACAGGCATAACAGACTGACAGACGCCATCTTTCTCTCTTCTTAGCTTTCATGCTTTATCTTAACGTCAACATCATTTGAGGGTATGGGTTGTCGTCTTTTTGTATGATCTTAAACAATCTTCACCTCTTAAGTTGGATGTTGGGGTTAAGCTAGGTCCTAAGTCTACTTTTCTCCACGTCGTATCAGATCAGACATATCCCTACTGTTTTATTACCCAATCGGAGCGCCTGAGACCCTATTGTATGTTATCAGCATACCAGATATTCGAATATTGGCGTACATAGGGTGTTTAAGTCCTACATTAAGTAAGGATAATGTGTAGTCTCTTTATATGGTCTTGAACAATCCTTACCTTAAGCATCTTTTCTATTTCTCTTTACATTTCCACCTCCTAGCTTGCTACAACATCCATCACCGTTCTAAGTTATGTCTAAGCTATACTAAACTTAGACCAGTATACCTAAAGTAAAGACGCAATGTTGCAGGAGATGGTCCATATATTTTTCATGCCTTGTGCACAAACCAATAACAAGATACTACAATGTGTCTCCTTTTCCTCAGTTCACCATCTTTGTAGTTCCTCAAGAACTTGTCTCAAGTAACAGATCAAGTACTTGGGTGTAGCATTTCCATTTTACAAGCATAGATATAGCTAACTCATGAGTATTACGTACCTCTCCAAAACTTGAAATTAAGGTTTTCAAATGAGCAGATTCTGCTGAATTTGGACAGGTTATATTTACATATGAAACAAAGAGAAGTTGCTTTATGGGTCATTTGTGCTATTTGTTTGTCCCAACTTAGCCGAAGCTCACTTGGTTTGCCCCTAAATTGACCCACCATAAAAATATTCACACAAATCGACAAATACTTAAATGTGCAAGGGAAGAAACAGGATATAGATAGGTAAATACCTTTACCAACTATCAAGCCAAGTTGCTTCCAAGTGAGCGTGTTAAATGGCTCAAGGTTAGCAAAGTTGAGTACAAGAGGTATGGGTAAGAATATGAGCATGTTGAATAAACCCAAATATCCAAGAAACTGTGCCATACTAGCATGACCACTTTTCCCATCATCATCAGGTAACTTTTTACGAATAAGGGTTATATAAACAGCATACATAGCAGCTGAGACAAGAGAAAGAATGTCACCAAGAACGGGATTCGAAGCCACTTTGCTAGACCCTGATTTTGAGTCACCCAAGCTCACAATGATTGTTCCTCCCATACAAAGGAGAACACTGAACATCTTCACCCAAGTAAAAACTTCTCCCAAGAATACAAGAGACACCAAAAAAGTAAACAAGCTGGAGGAACTGCTTAAGATGGTATTCGACTGTAAAAAAAAAAACAAAAAAAGCATAACCACATTATGCATACAACACATCACCAAACTAAATGTGATTAAGAAAAAATGGATAGTTATGCTTACCGTAACAGTTGTATATTTGAGTGATAGATTAAATGTAAGCTGAGCTAGAAACCAAAAAGGGCATATCAACAAGCTAACTTTTGCTACTCTAGAGCGTGTCCAACGCCCTTTTGCATCAAGACCCATATCAACATTTTCATCAATAATTTGTTCGCTTGTCTCATCCAGAAGAACAACCTCCTCTGATTCTGGTGAATCAGAGGTATTATCTTTGGTATTTCGCCAAAACAACACGGTACCATATTTATCCTCTAGAAAATGAACAATTTCAATAAAGGGAATATATACTATGAACAAAGAATTGCAGAGATATGTAACAAGAAAAGGTGAAACACCGGCATCAACAACAGATTGAACAACAAAACTAGCAGCAATCCATATAGATGCAACAGTAATTATATAAACCAAACCCAAAACCCATCTCCAAGATTGATCTTTCATTCCTTTTAAACAAACAAAAAAAAATTAATGTCTACTTGCTCATTGATCAACAAATATAATGGGGCTCCAATAATATTATGCAGATTATTTGTTTACTTTTTCCAACAAATCTGCAGATTGCAGATATTGCAAGTCTAAAGTCTCCTTCCGGGAGACGCGTACCGCAATATTTGAAGCACGTGCTCATGCTGGGCTTCCTCAATTGACACGCTTATGATAGTTTGGGCCCTAATCTCGATTATTGGATCCACAATATATTTTGTAAAAATTAGGCCATAGTATAAGAGAGATATTACCTTCTATTCATACTATTTCATTAATTACTAAAAATCTCTTTTTTTAGTGTTTTTCGGATACTTAAATTATTAAGCTATTGTTATCAGTTTAAGCATTAAATAAGGGATTAAAAACAGAAATTAATTGATTCTCACAAATTACGTGTACGTTTCTTCCTTCAACCAATCAGTCATAAACCTCTAACTCAATTATAATTTTTAAATTTCAAATTGTAAAATCTTCTTCCCGTTCTTCGAAAAAACATTAAAAGTTTGATTCAAACAATTTTGGAACGCAATTTTGTGAAGATTCGAAATGAATATTTTGATCTTGTTAAGACATTTTGGATTATGGAAAAGTGATGTTATATACGAGCAATACAGAAGTGATGTGATAGTGATTGGAGAAAATATTTCATTCATAAATCTTATTTCAACAATTGCAGATAAATTGGGTATTGATGAATTGAAAAAAAAAACATCGAGATCAGATACATTGTAGAAGGTAATTTGTCTCCATTATATATTCGAAATGATATGGGGGTGAAATTTTGTACATAGGAATGTAGAAACATGAGGTAGAATTCGGTATGTATTCACTATGCATTGAAACATCGGATAAAAGTGATGAAGAGATACAAAATTTTGATGCAATAACCGGTGAAATTTGTGTGTTGAAGGTGAAAAAAGGAACGCAAACATGTACTTTCTTCCCGAAAGATTCTTGATGCTTGCTTTCAGAAGTACTTTTCTGCTTCATGTTAAATAATTCTCAAATTAGATACTTTATGAAGTACTTTTAGGTTACTATTTTATGATGTGATAAATGAAAAAATGTTATGATTTAAGTTCTCTGGTTACATTTTTTGATTCTTAATTTTTGATAAAGTTAGTTTGGTAAACATTTGTGTGTCTGATACTTAATTTTTTTTGTAAATTTTGTATTGAATAGAATAATAGTATCAATAGTTGTGATGTGTGCCAAAGTTAAAAGAGACTACATGTAAAATAGGTATCATTTGAAGCAACGACATATCATATACATATTATCTTTTTTCGAAATTTTGTATCTACTAATAATAAAATGTCGGATATTTTGCAATTGAAAAAAATGATGTTGATACTCAATATAAATAATAAGCTTTAATATGATACATAAAAATATAAAATTGTACTTAATACATAATTCTAATTATTATAGATCAGTTAAATTGATACTTAATAGAAACAATAGGCTTTAATATGATACATAAAAATGTAAAATTATACTAGATACATAATTCTAACTACATATTATAAATCAGTCAAATTGATACTTAATAGAAACAATAAGCCAACTGATGAACGTTATGTTGTTTACCTTGAAAGGTAAATAAGTAATTTTGAAAGATTCAATGGTTCCATTACCAGATAAGAAATTTTCTTGCCATCTCGATACAAAAGAATGTTTTGACGGTCACGAAAAGAAAAAAAAAAGAACTCAAGTGTTAAGCTAACTATGAGCAGAAATCATTGTGGACGTTATAGACATGAAAGTCACAACACGCGATCTTGTACTTTCTCACCCAAAGAAAAGTGATACAATATTTTTAGAAAAATACATTCAACTTTCAATTAAGTGAAGTGTTCCTGTTAAATATTAATAAATAGAAAATTTGTTCAACTTTGTGTACATTTCTACTGGAAAATAATTTAATCACACTATTAAACTATTAAATTTTATAAATCTGATAAAATATTTATATAATATATATATTTATTTTAATAATACTGTATATGATACATCATGATTTTGAACCACCGTATTTATCGTAACTTTATGTTAAGTATCACTTACAAAAGGAAAGATAAAATAGTATATTCGATACATTAATTTATGTAATTGGTAGATGTTGAAATACACATTTTTGTGGTTAGATATAAAGTGTATCGTTGATAAACAACCTCTTGAATGATAAAATTGTGTGATACTTAAATTTATAAAACTTATTTGTATCAGATAATTTTTAAAAGTATCTTATTTTGTATTGTATACCACAACCACTATAATTATAACCAAAAAATAAAGAAAAATATACATACTAAGATCAAAATTAAAATACATTAAACTTAATTCAAAATAACAAAATTTTTAGAGAAATAACCAATTATCCAGAAACCAACCTCCTAAGATTGTTAATCCTAGATCATTTTCTTCAAAGATAATACACCACATCGCAAATGCAATAATTCTATCCTTTTTTGGGGTCTTTCACATTCGCTTTAAAAGATGAAGTTTTATTCTTCTTCGATTTCATCTTCTAAATATTATCATCTTCATTGTTAATAGATCCTACAAGCTTTTGGATCTATTTTCAGCCCAATCATCATCGTCGAAACCACAATGAGTTGAATAGATCTATTTCATGAAAGTTTTCATCATCAAAATAAAATACACAAGGTACCATACTAAAAAGATGGAGCAGAATTCATATGTATAAGAAAATTGTAAATTAAAATGTTATTCTTTTCAATAAAAAAAACGAAATCTAAAGAATTGAAAATAAAAAACTGATGAAGAAATAATTTTACCTCTTTAGGAACTTGAAATTGATGAACTTGAGAGAGAATAAATTTGAAATCAAAAATTGAGTGATTGATGTAACTGTTGATATATGGGAGTGATTTAGGCGTAAAAATAGAAACAAAAACGTTGGATTGAAAGGGATATAAATAATGTATCTGAAAAATGAGAGAAAAAGAGGAAAAGAGGGATTTATGAAATATTTTAAAATGGTAGGGAATTTTAGAAATTATGGAAAGAAAGATTGTGTTGTTAGGTAATTTTTCCATATATTTTTTAAAAATAAATTGGCACATCGTACAATTTGTAAATTAAACAGAAAAGGGTCAAAAAATACCCCTACCTTTGAGAAATGGTTCATAAATACTCTCCTTTCATCTTTGGGTCTAAAAATACCTTTAATGTTTATTTATTGGATCAAACTTACCCCTCAAACTAACATATGTAAGGTCAAGTTTTGACTTTATTAAAAAGAGTCATGTGACATTTTCTAATTGGTCCATAAATTTAATTTCAAAATAATTATATAAAAACGCACCCATTCAATTTTTAGAACGTCCACTTCAGAGATCAAAGAATTTTTGGGTTCTCGCGAAAAAACTGGACGGGGGAGAGAAGTAAAGGGATATTATTAATAAGAATTTTGAGTAGACTGTGAGCCATTTCTTTATCATATTTTTCAAAAGCAAAAAAAAAAAAACAAAAAAAAACACCCAACCCACTGATCCATTTTAAAGTACATAGAACTTTTCTCGTAAGTTCTGCATCTCCTTTTAGATCAATTGAAAGATTAGGCTTTAGACAATTTGAAGTTGAACTTTTCGCTAGTTACTGGTTCACGAAAGCAATCATGTATATAATTATATTTTGATGTTTGAGTTATTATAATATTTTGCAAGAAATTAAAAATGACTATTTTTGATTTTTTTTTTTGAATCTGTTCTGCCAAATGTTATGGCAATAACTATCTTTTATGGCGATTTTGAGTAATTAGCGACAAAAAATTATTTTTATATGTTGGTCAAGTAATAGTTGGATTCTACAATTGTGAAATGTCAATTGCAAGGACTTCATGTATTAGCAATATAGCGTTCAACGTTTAGTATTTGTCATGTATATTTTTAATGAGTCAATAGATTGAAGGAAGAACAAAGTCTCAAAGAGATGCAGAACCCGTTAGGTTCCTTAAAATGGGTTTGTGGTTCCTTAAAATGGGTTTGTGGTTTGGATCTTAAAAATTGAGTGGAGGGTATATATATATTTTATTTGAAATTAAAATTTTGTGAACCAATTAGAAAATGCCATGTGACTCTTTTTAATAGTCAAAACTTGACCTTAGTTCTGTTAGTTTGAGGGGTAAGTTTATCCAAAAAATAAACATTGAGGGTATTTTTTGGATCCAAAGATGGATGGAGGATATTTATGAACCATTTCTCAAAGAATAAGGGTATTTTTGACCCTTTTCTGTAGATTAAATTGGCAATAAATAACTCATTTTTAATTTTTTAGTAAAAAAAAACTTTATTTTATTTATTTGACATTCAATAGTTATTTTTTTCCTCTAAAAAGTTGTATGTTTGTTTTCTTTATTTTTTTCTAAATACATTTGATTGGTGTGAAAAAAAATATTGTTTTATTATTTCTATTTTATTTCTCTTTTTTATTTGTTAACCGTTTTAAAATAGAGTTCTTCTTCTATTACTTGTCTCTTTTTTCTCTTTCTAGAATTCTTTTAATATACATATATTTATTTCTCTCCCAAGTTTTTAATTATTCTCCTTATTCACTCTGTTATGAAAATTACATATAACAATATGTTTATTCATGCATACTTCTAAAAATCATATTTTCTATATAATCTTGTATTTGTCCAATTTATTGTTGAATTTCATGATTTGTGAAATTGATTTTTTTTTGTTTTTATGAAATTTTAGGTTATTCATCTTTTGTTTTCTTTTTTTCCTAAAATCCTTTTCAAATGTATATTGGCTTCTCTTCTAAATTTTCTCTTATTCTCCTTAATTCATTACGTTTAGGCAAATCAGATAATTTATATGTTTTTCAATTGACCCTCTCAAAGATTTCTTTTTTTGGAGTCCATCCCCATGGGCTAAACTTTGAACAACTCTCAAAATTTCAAAGATTAGCAGATTTAGATATACATGTGCTGATTTATTTTTTAGCTTTTTTCAAAAGTCAAATGTTGGTAAACTATAAAGAAGAAAAAAATTGTTTTTCTTTTGTAGCACATTTGGAGGATACTACATTTGTTCTCTATAAAAAGGAGGATCATTCTTCATTCTTAAATGCACTAAAAACAAAGAAGAGAAAAGAAGAGTGAGGCATCACAAAGGAAAATAGTCTATTAGGAAAAATAGAAAGTGTGAGCGATATTATAGTGAGGTGGAAAAATCAAAAGAGGGTTATTTTTTTTGAGTGTGTAGTGATCTTTGGAGTTTTAATCAGACCTACAAGTGTAAAAATTCTTACTATAGTGATATCAGTTGCTCCTTTCGGGTCGTGATTTTTCCCTTATTCATGAGGTTTTCTACGTAAAAGCTTGGTGTCACTATTGCTCTTTTATTCTGGTTGATTAATTGTATTATTGTGTTCCACTTTTATTGCTTTTATTACCGTAAATATTATTTTTGTTACGGGTTTATTTCTATCAATTGGTATTAGAGCAAAGGTCTGCTCATTTACAGAAATATTTTTTGCACCTTATCATACAATACTCAGTCAAAAAAATATTTGTAGTGAAGTACGAGGTAGCAAAATTCAACAGTGATAGCGGATTCTCAATGTGGCAGAGTAGGATGAGAGACTTGCTCATCCAACAGAATTTGCACAAGGCACTAGGCGGCAAATCCAAAAAGTCCAAATCCACGAAACTTGGGGATCGAAAAGAAATGGATGAAAAGGATGCTAGTGCAATCCGATTGCACTTAATAGATGATGTGGTTAATAACATCATCGATGAAGAGAGTGCATGTGACATTTGGACAAAGTTAGAAAATCTATACATGTCCAAAACGCTGACAAATATATTATACCTAAATAAGCAATTATACGCCCTACATATTGGTGAAGGTACAATTTTTTTGTCCCATTTAAATGTGCTTAATGGACTAATCACACAGCTAGCAAACCTCGGAGTAAAGGTCGAGGAGGAAGATAAATCCATAGTGCTCCTACACTCGTTGTCATTTTCCTACGATAATTTGGCAACAACCATTTTACATGGTGCAACGATAAAACCTTGTAACTACTGCTTATTGGGTAAGCAACATAGAGTCTCATTTCAGACATCATCTGAAAGAAAGTTGAATATACTTGATTTGGTATATTCTGATGTTTGTGAAATAATGGAGATGGAATCGATGGGAGTTATAAATACTTTGTTACCTTTATTGATGATGCTTCACAAAAATTGTGTGTCTATATCTTGAAAACCAAAGATAAGGTGTTTCAAGTACTTCAAAAGCTTCATGCTCGGATAGAAAGAGAGACGAGTCGGAAGCTAAAATGTCTTCGAACTGACAATAGAGGTGAGTACACTTCAAGAGAATTTGAAGAGTACTGTTCAAACAACGGAATCAGACATGAAAAGACAGTTCCTGAAACCCCACAACACAATGGTGTAGCTGAGAGAATGAATCGCACCATTGTTGAGAAGTTGAGAAACATGCTCATAATGGCTAAATTACCAAAGTCATTATGGGGTGAGGCAGTTTAGATAACATGTTATCTTATCAATCGTAGTCCATCAGTTCCATTTGAGTTTGACATTTCGGAGAGAGTTTGGGCCAACAAGAAGATGTCTTACTCGCCTTAAAGGTCTTCGGCTGTAAAGTTTCTGCACATGTACCGAAGGCGCAGAAAACCAAGCTAGATGATAAGTCAGTTCCTTGCATATTCATCGAATATAGAGATGAAGAGTTCAGGCACAGACTGTGGAATCCTGTAAAGAAGAAGGTCAACAGTAGCAGTGATGTAATCTTCCCAGAAAGTGAAGTGGGAACTGATCATGATCTATCCAAGAAGGCCCCAAAAAAGAATGGTATAGTCCCTAATATTGTTATCATTCTTTCTTCTTGTAACCATACCATAAGTGTAAAAAGTGGAATCCTATAAAGAAGAAGGTCATCAGAAGCTGAGATGTAATCTTTCGAGAAAGTGAAGTTGGAGATGTTGATGATCTATTCGAGAAGGAAAAATAATGAATTGTATAGTACCTAATCTTGTTATCATTCCTTCCTCTTCTAACCATCCCATAAGTGCAGAAAGTATGATCGATGAATTTGCTAAACAAGAAGAGCAACCTAATGAGATTGTTGAGCAAGGGGAGCAACATAGTGATAATACCGAGCAAGTAGAGTACCCAGAAGAATAAGAACAATCTCAACCTATGAGGAGATTAGAAAGACAAAGGGTAGAGTCATCCAAGTACTCTTCCTCAGATTATGTCTTCATCAATGGTAAAAGGGGAGCTAGAAAGTCTTAAAGAGATGTTGTCTAATTCAGAAAGAGATAATGGATGAAAGACATACAAAAAGAGATGGAATCTCTATAGAAAAATGGCACAACCAGCTAGTTGAACTTCCAAAAGGTGAAACACCACTTAAGTGCAAGTGAGTTTTTAAACTCAAGAAAGATGGAAATGGAAAATTGGTTAGGTACAAAGCTCGATTGGTTGTAAAAGGCTTTGAACAAAAGAAATACATTGATTTTGATGGAATCTTTTCACCTGTTGTCAAAATGACTTCTATTCGAACTATTTTGAGCCTAGCAGCCAACCTAGATCTTGAAGTGGAGCAATTAGACGTAAAAGCTGCATTTCTTCACAGAGATTTGGAAGAGGAGATTTATATGGAGCAACAAGGGGGATTTGAAGTATCTGGAAAGAAATACGTTGTGTGCAAATTTAATATGAGTCTTTATGGGTTGAAACATGCACCAAGGCAATGGTACAAAAAATTTAACTCTTTCATTAAAAGTCAAATTTACACAAAGACCTATTCTGATCCATGTGTATACTTTAAAAGATCTTCTGACAATAATTTTATTATTTTGTTGTTGTATGTGGATGACATGTTAATTGTAGGAAAAGATAAAGAGATGATTTCAAGGTTGAAGAGAGATTTGTCCAAGTCATTTGGCATGAATGACTTGGGCCCAACACCAAATTTTAGGGATGAAAATTTTTCGAGAACGAACAAAAAGAAAGTTGTGGCTATCTCAAGAGAATTACATTGGATGTGTACTAAAACGTTTCAACCTGAAGAGTGATAAACCTGTTAGCACGCCTCTTGCGAGTCATACGAAGTTGAGCAAACATATGTGTCCTACACAAAAAAGCAGAAAGAGGGAATGACCAAAGTTTTTTATTCTTTAGCAGTGGGGAGTTTGAAGTATGCAATGGTGTGTACAAAATCTAATATTGCTCATGTAGTAGGTGTTTTTAGCAGATTCAATGAAAATCCTAGAAAAGAACACTAGGAGGCAGTTAAGTGGATATTCAGGTTCCTAAGAGGTACCACAAGAGACTGCTTGTGTTCTGAAGGATCTAATCCAATCTTGAAGGGCTATACAGATGCTGATATGACAGGTGACCTCGATGACAGAAAAATCCACTACTGGATATTTTTTTACATTTTCAATGGGAGCAATATCATGACAGTTACAGAAGTGTGTCACACACACTCTCTACAACTGAGGCAAAGTATATTGTAACTACTAAAGTTGGCAAAGAGATGGTATGGCTGAAGCGATTTCTTCAAGAACTTGGATTGCATCAAAAGGAGTATGTCGTCTGTTGTGACAATCGAAGTGCAATAGACTTGAGTAAGAACACCATGTATCATGCAAAGACGAAGCATATCGACGTGAGATCACTGAATTCGTGAAAAGATAGAGGACGAATCTATGCAAGTTATGATGATCCCTACTAGTGAAAACCCTTCAGATATGCTGACCAAGGTGGTATCAAGAGACAAATTCGAGCTATGCAAAGAACTTGTGGGCATGCACTCAAGCTAGAAACTTAGATATACCTCCTTCAGATGAATGGGTCTTGAGGGGGAGATTGTGGGGTCCATCCCCGTGTGCCAAACTTTGAAAAATTCTCACAATTTCAAAGGTTGGCAGATTTGGATATACATGTGCTGGTTTATTTTTCAGTTTTCCTCAAAAGTCAAATGTTGGTAAGCTGTGAAGAAGAAAAAAAATTATTTTTCTTTTGTAGCACATTTGGAGGGTACTACATTTGTTCTCTATAAAAGGGAGGGTAATTCTTCATTCTTAAATGCACCAAAAATAAAGAAGAGAAAAGAAGAGTGAGGCATCAGAGAGGAAATAGTCTGTGAGGAAAAATAGAGAGTCTGAACGATATTATAGTGAGGTGGAAAAATCAAAAAATGGTTATTTCTTTTGAGTGTGTAGTGGTCTCTGGAGTTTTACTCAAACCTACAAGTGTAAAAATCCTTACTATTGTGATATTTGTTGCTCCTCTCGGGTAGTCGTTTTTCCCTTATTCAGGAGGGTTTTCACATAAGATCTTGGTATCATTATTGCTCTTTTATTCTCGTTGATTAACCGTATTGTTTTGTTTCATTTATATTTCTTTTATTACCGTAAATATTATTTTTTTGCAGGTTTATTCCCAACACTTTTAATATAATTCTGTAGCATTTCTTGCCTAGTTATTTTTAAATTTTCGTGTTTTATGGAATTAAATTTTTTAAAAGAAAATTATCAAAAATTCAGGTTATAGTATTTGAAATTTTTAAAAAGTATACTACCCTATAATAATAATAATCTTCTTCTTCTTCTGGCGCACGTTAGTGTGCACTAACTTGCACTTCGCCAGAATAGGGAGGGGACGACCACGCAGGGAGATTCAACGAAATAGAGAGGTAGAAATAATTTAGGGTATTGCGAGTAGTTCAAATGCAGGCACTTCTCAGATTGAGAGGAGGACGATTATAAAACCCCAGTTCCAAACACATGAAGGAGTTTCAATCGGAACTGCTAAGGAGAAGGGGACACCGAACAGTGGCCGGAATTAGCTAAGGGAAGTGGAAATAGAGCTGGGCAAGTCAAAACTCCGGTGGGAGGCAATGTAACAGTAACACAAGAAGGAATCTCAACAACAACTTAGAGGAAGCTTGAGCTAAATGGGATGACACCAGCGACACCTTGGGCTAATCTATTTGCTACCAACTGATTGGCAACAAAAGGTATGAACCTCAACTATATCTCCCATGTAATCATTGATGGAGAGGAAGTAGTGGAAATTTTTGAGGAGGACGTGGCAAGTGACAATAACAAATGGGCTCAGTCTATTGTTGTTTATGTGGTAGGAAGTGCACCATCGATTGGAGCTATGGAGAGATTTACTCTTGAACAGGGTACCTTCACCACCAAACCTGTAATACTATATCATAAGGATAATTACTTTGTGATCAGATTTGCGAATGAAGGAGAGAGAGATAGGGTACTATGTTCAGGGCCTCACTACATAATGCAAAGTGCAGTTATAATGAAATCGTGGGTGCCTAAATTTAACTTCAAAGAGGAGATATTGAACATCATTCCACTATGGGTTAAAGTCCCAAACCTTCCCCTCAACTGCTGGAATGCAGTAGTTCTGAGTAAAACTGGAAGAAGTCTGGGGAAGCCATTGTATGCAGATGAAATGTACATCCCAAGTGAATAGGATTTCATTTGCTAGAATACTAGTTGAAGTGGATATCACAAGACCATTGCCAAAAGCGATTAAGATGCATGATCCTAAAGAAAAAGTCATAGAACAAGTATGGTGTGAATGGAAGCGTATATTCTGCCAGAAGTGTCTCCAAGTAGGACACTCCTGTGTGGAAAAGCCAGATGCACAGATACAAAAGAAAGAAGTGAATCAAGGTAAGAAAAAAGAATGGATTCCTGTTAATAAAGGAGATAAGGAGAAGATCAATGATATCGGGTAGGACACTGTCCAAATGCAAGAAGAAAGGGCACAAACAAATGAAGATGGAATAAAAGAGCAGGGGGATTGGCAAATTGTAAAGAACAAAAGTACCATACGAAGACATAAACAAGTTGCTAAAAATAATGATACAGGGGAGCAGTGTTATAATAATGGACAACAAAGTGGAGAAGTAGGTGGAGGATGTAGGGAGATACCAATGAAACCTCCTTTTGATCAATGATAGTAACATGGAATGTGAGAGGCTTCAACCAAGAGGTTAAATACAAAGAGTTGAAGTTGTTTATCAAAAGGAATAAAGTTAACCTTATTAGTATTTATGAACATAGAGTCAGAGCTGAGAAAATGAGTTTTATCATTAGGAAAAACATGGCTGGATGGAATTGGTGCACAAATGATAGTACTAATGTGATAAGGAGGATATGGGTGATATGGAATCCAAATGAAGTTACTCTTACAAGGAAGGAAGATGCAACTCAACAAATTCATGGTCAAGTGATAATTAAGAACAATAACATTCAATTTCAATTCACTACAGTCTATGGTCTCCACACAATAGCCACTAGATTACCTTTGTGGACGCAATTAAACATCTAAGTAATACCATAAGTGAACTTTTGGTTGATTATGGGGGACTTCAATTCATTTTTAACTCAGAAAGATAGGCCATTTGGGAGTCAAGTATAATTCACAGAGACAATGGATTTTAGAGAATGCATACTGGATTGCAACCTGGAAGAATTACATATAGGAGGAAGGGAATACACCTGGACAAATGGACATGTGTATAGTCGAATTGACAAAGTAATAGTTAATGATGCATGGATGAATGTAATGCCACCAAAAGTCATAGCCATGGAACCATTATTTTCAGATGACTCACTATTGGGTTTGATATTAGAGGACCAAGAGGACACTTAGAAAAGACCATTCAAATTTTACAATTGCGTTAGTTAAACACCAAAAATTCAAAGAAATGGTTCAAGCAGGCTGGCATATAACAGGTGATGGTCTGAAGGGAATTTGGAAGAACTTGAAAGTGGTAAGAAGAGAAATGCAGAAATTGAACACAAAGGAATTTAAGAGTGTTGCTGATAGAGTGCAAATAATCAGGGGGGAACTTATGTTTATGCAAAATGACATGAGGGAAATCACAATGCATCAAGTCAGGACTGAACAGGAGAAAAAAATGAGAACTGAATTAATCAAATGGAGTCAAATTGAGGATAGCATTTATCGATAGAAGTCAAGAGTACAATTGCTCAAGCTAAAGATGCTAATACTTTTTTTTTGCTAGTATGAAGAACAGGAAAGCACAAAATCAAATCACAATGCTAACAAAAGAGGATGGCACAAACATTAGATAAACGGGTGAAATAAAGAAGAAGTTGTGGGAATATACCAAAAGTTGTTGGGGCAAAACACAACACATATGCCAGTTGCTCAACAGATGTGTTCAAAGCTAGATACAGACTAAACAAGATGCAGCAGCTCAAGCTTATTCAACCTTTCACAGTAAATGAAATCAAAGCAGCTCTGGATAGTATAAGGGACTCTAAAGATCCAGGTGAGGATGGTTTTAATTCTTATTTTTAAGAAAAGCTTGGCAAACATAGGGGAAGAGGTAACTACAGTCATATTACACTTTTTCCAAACAAATAGCATGTATGGCCCTGTGAACAAGACTGTTGTCACACTTATTCTTAAAGTAAAACACCCTACCTCTATTAAGGAGTATAGGCCTATATATTGTTGAACCACCATGTATAAAATCATTTCAAGAATGCTCACACAGACTACACACTGTAATGGAAGATCTAGTAGACCCAAGTCAGCCTGCTTTTGTGCCTGGTAGAATGTTGCATGATAATGTGATTATGAGTCATGAATTGGTCAAAGGATATTGTAGGAAAGGTGTTTCTCAAAGATGTATGTTTAAAATTGATATGCAAAAGGCGTATGATTCCTTGGAATGACAATTTTTGGAGGATGTTCTAGTAGGTATGCAAATTCCGCAGAAGTTTGTAGGTTGGGTAATGAGTTGTGTAAGGACAGTGTCATACTCAATTATGATAAATGGAAGTCTTAGTCCAGCATTACAAGCAAAGAGAGGGGTGAGACAAGGGGATCCCTGTTCAACTTACCTTTTTGTTCTTGCTGTGGATTACCTCACCAGACTTTTGAAGACTCTAAAAGACAAAACAAGCTTCAAATATCACCCTAAATGTCACAAACAACAGATTGTACAGTTAAGCTTTGCTGAGGATCTCTTGTTGTTTAGCAGAGGTGGTATCGCTTCCACCACCTTATTGTATGAATGTTTCCAACAATTCTCAGAAGTGGCTGGACTAATAGCTAATTAGGCTAAGAGTTGTGTTTATTTTGGAGGAGTGTCAGAGGATGTACAATAGGAAATACTGCATCACACAAGTTTTAGTAAGGGAGAATTTCCATTCAGATATCTTGGGGTGTCTTTGAGTTCCAAAAAGCTATCCATAAGTCAATGCCAACCTCTCATAGATAAAATAATGGGTAGAATCAACATGTGGACAATTAAATTTTTATCCTATGCAGTAAGACTTCAACTAGTGAATAGTGTCCTCTCGGCCATGCAAGGATTTTGTTCACAAATATTCCTAATGCCTAAGAAAGTCCTACAAAAAATAGAATCCATGTGTAGGAGGTTTCTATGGAATGGTGAAAAACAAGGTAAAGGGAAAGCACTCATTGCTTGGGAAACACTGTGTTTGCCAAAGGTTGCTGGTGGACTTAACATCACAAACATGTATGTATGGAACAAAGAAGCTATTTTAAAACATTTGTGGAATCTCTGCAAAAAGAAAGATAAATTATGGATTGTATGGGTTCATACCTTTTATCTAAAGGTAAGGGATCCATGGGGAGTTGCAATCAAGCAAGCATCATCGATGGTGAAGAAAATACTGAAAGCAGGTCATTGGTAACAGAAAAGGGCCTGTAGGTAAGTGTGATCATGGAGAAACCAAATTTCAGCATTAAGGAAATGTACCAGGTGCTAAAAAGGAGTACAATAAGGTGTCATGGAGAAGATTGACTTGTAATAATCTCGGAAGTCCTAAATGGGTGTTAGCATTATATATGGCTCTACATAGAAGGTTGTACACTAAGTACAAATTAAGTAACTGGGAATTATAGATGATGATGTATGTGCATTATGCAAGGATGAAGTTGAGATTCATCATCACTTGTTTTTCACCTGTAATTACTCAGAAATAATGTGGCAAAAAATGCTCAACTGGCTACTCATTGCTAAGGGGTGTGAAGGCTAGAATGAAGAACAGGAATAGGCCATGAGGTATGCTACAAGGAAGTCTATCAAAGCAGACGTTTACAGAATGGCACTGGCAGCAACACTATACTACATATGGCAGGAAAGGTAGAGATACATCATAGAGCTAGCATGATTCCTAGATTATAAGGATATATGAAGAATCTCAATTTTTATCCTTAGGCTAGATTATAAGTAGTTTATTTTGAGTTTCAGTTGGACACTGAGAATGGAACCTGTCCATATCTAGAACCCTAATCTTGTACAAATTGACATATCAGGTAATAAAGTTATAGTTACTAAAAAAATTATTTTCAATTTCATGGGAAAGAAAGGTTCTAGTAAGATTCTTGTAAGAAAATTGAAATATTAATTTTGATGAATACGACTCAATTCATGTATATCAATGAATATCAATCTCAATTTGAATAAAAGTACATAAAATTCATTAGGTGAATACAGATCAATAAATGCATGAATTAATATGAATCAATGTATACATAGTGCAATCACTGTATACTTGAACAAAATCATATGTATAATTATGAATAAAATTAATTTATACATGTATCATATTAATCTCGTTCTTGTATTCATTATAATAATAACTAATAGCTATAATTGTAGGTACGGAGAAGGCTCAAAAATACCCCTAAACTATTTGAAATAGCTCAAATCTACCCTTAAACTATATTTCGGCTCAAAACTACCCTTCCCTTCATGCTATTGGGTCAAAAGTATCATTCTTATTAATGTAAGTTGTTAAATGCCATGCGGATGCCACATTGCATGCCAATAGGGTTCCACTACCACGTCGACTAAACAGAAAAGGGTCAAAAGTACCCTTAAACTATCCAAAATAGCTCATATTTACCCTTAAACTATATTTTGGCTCAAAACTACCCTTCCCGTCAAACTATTGGGTCAAAAGTACCCTTCTTATTAACATTAGTTGTTAAATGCCATGTGGATGCCACATTGCATTGCCAATAAGGTTCCACTTCCACATAAACTAAATCCCTAAAACATAATTACTCNCCCCAAAATGATTCACCCGTTCTCCCTTATTTCTTAGCTAGGGTTTGATAGTTTTCTTCGTGGCTGGGTTTCAAAGTGTATATTCATGGTTGTAGGTTAGTAAATATTTTTTCTTATTTTATTATGTTAACGGTTTCCAATTATAATAGTTAGGATTTCACAACTTTCCCCTTATTTCGCGGCTAGGGTTTCGTAGCTTTCTTCGAGGCTGAGTTTCAAAATGGATATTCATGGTTGTTGGATAGTAAATATTTTTTCTTATTTTATTATCTTATGATTTCAAAGTATGATAGTTAGGATTTCACAACTTTCTCCTCATTTTGCGTCTAAGGTTTCGTAACTTTCTTCGCAGCTCAGTTTAAAAGTGGATTTTTGTTGTTGTAAACACAATAGAAAAAAGAAAAAAAATGTACTAAACTACAACCACAAATATCCACTTACAAACCCAGCGACGAAGAATACTATGAAACCGTAGCCACAAAATAAGGGAGAAGATGTGAAATCGTTAATGAAAAATAATGAATTGAGGGGAAAATGAGTAATTATGATTTAGGCATTTAGCTAATGTGCAGTGGAACCCTATTGACGTGCAATGTGACATCCAAGTGGCGTTTAACAACTTCCGTTAATAAGAAGATCACTTTTGACCCAATAGTTTAACGAGAAGGGTAGTTTTTAGTCGAAATACAGTATAAGGGTATATATGAGCTATTTCGAATACTTTAAGGATACGTTTGACCCTTTCTATTTTTGCCTGTGGCAGTGGATTTTTATTGGCGTGCCATGTGACATCTATGTGGCGTCCACATGGCATTTAATAACTTCCGTTAATAAGAAGGGCACTTTTGACCCAATAGTTTGATTGGAAGGGTAGTTGACCAGAAATATAGTTTAAGGGTATATATATAAGCTATTTCAGATAGTTTAAGGGTATTTTTGATCCTTTTCCGTTGTAGGTAATATTCTTATGTATACGTTACAAAGTTTATTTATACATGCTAAATTTTTACACCCTACTTTTATGAATAACTTTGTGTATACATATATAGTACTTTTAATGTAACATTATGTAATTGAAACTTTAATTGTTGTACAATTTATGTATATGTATTATTAAAGTTTCTAATAAAAATCATTGTCTCATAATATTATTTAATGCTGTCAATTATTTGATAATTAATACACGTTAATTGAATAATAATAATATATTTTCTTACCTTAAAAGTAGTTGTCACCTTTTATTAAGTTAATTAAATATTTAAAAAAAATCCCTTTCTTAAAAATTCATGTGACCTTTTTTTAATGGGTTAATTAATAAAGATTTTTTGTGAAATATTAGCAATATAAAATTATCTAAGACAATAAATATATAGACAAAATATATGGGAGAATGCTTTCTTATTTCTTACTTCTGTACTTTCTTTTTTATTGTCTCTTTTATAATATAATCATCGCTATTTATAGTATAACATGTCTTTGAAAGTTACATGAATTAAATAGAGTTCATTTATTTCGTACATGAACTTCACAAAAGAGTTACACAAGACATGCACATTAATGCATTTATAACACTCCCCGTTGGATGTCCATAGATAATGTGTCTCGTTAAAACCTTATTGGGACAAATTCAGTGGGAATAAGTCTACTGAAGGAAAAAGATTACACACATCTTCTAATACGCCTTGAGTGTTGCCTCATTAATAACTTTATTAGGAAAATCCAATGGGACAAAATCTTAGTTAACGGAAAAAGAGTACATCGCATATTTTACTCCCTCTGATGAAAACTTTATTTGATATCTTGGAGACCAGACATTTCAATATTATATCTTAGCTTCTCAAATGTAGACGTTGGCAATTCCTTAGTGAATAAATCTGCGAGATTATCACTCGAACGAATCTATTGAACATTTATCTCACCATTTTGTTGAAGATCATGTGTGAAAAAAAACTTAGGTGAAACATGCTTTGTTCGATCTCCTTTGATATATCCTTCCTTTAATTGAGCTACGCAAACAACATTATCTTCAGACAATATCACTGGAGTCTTTGTTTACACAGAAACACCGCATAATTGCAAAATAAATTGACTCATTTATCTCAACCATACACACTCTCGACTGGCTTCATGAATGTCTATTATCTCTGCATGATTTGAAAAAGTTGCAACTATTGTTTGCGTCATCGAACGTTGATATAGATGTACCTCTATATGTGAATAAATAGCCTGTTTGAGATCTTGATTTATGTGGATCACACAAATATTCTGCATTTGCATAACCTATCAATTCTGACTTGGATGACTTAGAACACAAAAGTTCCATATCAATTGTTCCTTGAAGATATCTGAATATATGCTTAACACATTTCCAATGTCTTCTTGTTGGACATGAGATAAATCTTCCCAATAAACTTGCTGTGAAATAAATATCTGATCGAATATTGTTGGAAAGGTACATTAGTCCCCCAATAGCACTGAGATATGGTGTTTCATCACCAAGAATTTCTTCATCCTTTTCTTCAGGTCGAAATGGATCTTTATTCATATTAAGAGATCTCATAACCATCAAAATACTCAATGGATATGATGTATCCATGTACAATCTCTTTAAAACAGTTTCAGTATATGTTGATTGATGGATAAATATTTCATTTATCAAATGTTCAATCTGAAGGCCAAGACAAAATTTTGTCTTACCAAGATCTTTCATTTCAAATTCTTTTTTCAAACACTCAATGACTTTTGAAAGCTCTTTAGAAGTTCCAATGATGTTCAAGTCATCAACATAAACAAATATTATTACAAATTTAAATTTTAACCTTCGTATAAAAATATAAGAACAAGTAGAGTCATTTTATATCTTTCATTTAGCAAGTATTCGCTAAGACGATTATACCACATTCACCTTGATAGTTTCAATCCATATAAAGATTTTTAAAGCTTTATTAAACAACAGTCTTTTGAATTTTATATGCTTCAGGCACTTTGAGTGCTTCAGGGATGTTCATAAAAATATTGTGGTCTAGTGAGCTATACAAATAGGCTGTGACAACATCCATTAGATGTATTTCAAGCTTTTCATGAACTGCCATATTTATTAAATACCAGAAGGTAATTGCATCTACCACAGAAGAATATGTCTCCTCATAATTAATGGCAGGTCTTTGCAAAAATTCTTGTGCCATAAGTCGTGTTTTATATCTTACGACTTTACCATTTTCATTGCGTTTTCGCATAAAATCAATTTGTGCCCACTGGCTTGACACCTTCAGGTGTTCGAATTATTGGTCCAAAAACTTCAAGTTTTTCAAGTGAAGCCAATTCTGTCTGAATTGCTTCTTTCTATTTTGACCAATCATTTCTCTGTCTACATTCATTGACAGATCGTGGTTCTAAGTCCTCATTTTATTGCATAATTTCAACTGCAATATTATAGGTAAAAATATTATCCAACATAATAATATTTCGATTTCACCTTTTTCTTGTCAAGACATAATTTATAGAGATTTTTTCATTCTCATTATTTTTAGGTACATGAACCTCCTCTGTGGTGTCATCATTTATTATGTCTCGGGGCTATTCATGAGCTATTGCCTCCATATTATGATCATCTTAATCATTTATTCTTTCTTTTTTTTGAGAATTTTTATCCTTGAAACCAATTGGTCTACCACGTTTTAAGCGTGATCCAGACTCATTTGGCTTTAACATTTTATCCTATTTGGACATCAATTCGAACTTGAGCATTAACAGCTGGGATATATGATTTAGTAATCAATAGAAGGTTAGTAAATGCATCCGGCAGTTGTTTTGCAATATTCTGCAAATAAATTATCTATTAAACCTCTTGCTCACATTGATTTGTTCGAGGATCTAAATGAGACAGAGAAAGTGAATTCCAATATGTTCATTTCTCAACTGCTTTTGTTCTCCCTAAAGTTGGGTATACCAATTCATCAAAATGACAATCAACAAACCTTGTCGAAAATGAAACTCCATTTCTAGATTCCAAGTATTTAATAATAGAACGAGATTCATACCTAACATATATCCTCAACCTTCTTTGGGGACCTATCTTTGTGCGTTGTGGTGGAATAATAGGAACATATACTGCACACAATCAAAGATTCTAAGATGGAAAATGTTTGGCTCCTTATCAAAAAACACTTGCAATGGGGAGATGTCATGATAACTAGTTGGCCTTATGTGCACAAGTGTTGTTGCATGCAAAATAGTATGCCTACAAACTGTAACAGACAATTTTGTCCTCATCAACAATGGTCTAGCTATCAATTGAAAACGTTTAATCAATGACTCTGCAAGACCATTTTGAGCATGAACATGTGCAACGGGATGTTCAACCGTTATTTCAGTGAATAAACAATAATCATTAAATGCCTGATATGTAAATTCACCAGCATTATCAAGACGAATTGTCATTTTTGCATAATTTGAAAATTGTCATTTTAATCTTATTATTTGAGCCAATAACCTTGCAAAAACCATATTGCGAGTTGAAAATAAGCACAAATGTGACCATTTGTAGATATATTTATCAAGACCATATAATATTTAAATGGTACACATTTAGGATGAATAGGTCCACATATATCACCCTGTATCCGTTTCAGAAATGCAGGGGATTTCACTCCAACCTTAGCCACTGATGGTTTGATAACCAACTTTCCTTGTGAACAAACAGCACAAGAGAATTCCTTTTATTGAAAAAAATTTTGGTTCTTCAAAGTATGTCCATGTGAATTCTCAATTACTTGAGCATCATATTATAATCGGGATGGTCCAACCGGTCATGCCAAATGATAAAATCATTAGAATCAGCAAACCTTTTGTTTACTATGACATGTGATTCAACTGTACGAATATTTGTATGGTACAATCTAGAAGAAAGTGCAGACAATTTTTCATGCACAGTTTTCTTCTCCGCATTTATAGTAGTAATGTCAATGTATTCAACATTTCCTTCATTCGCAGTCTCAATATGATAGTCATTTTGACGAATAACCTTGAAATTTAATGACTTTCTATGAGACTTATTACAATACAATGCATCGTCAATTACCAATAATGTTCCTCCAGGTAGTAATATGACTGTTCTTCCAGAGCCCTCAATCAATTTTGTACTATCGGATATTGTATTAACATATGTCTTTTTACTATCAAATGAGAGAAATATTTCTTTTCTCTTAGTATCGTATGAGTTGTGACACTGTCCAGAAGACACATATCAGCACTACTCATCTTGAATCCAACTGAAGACTAAAAAATTTTGTTTATCTTTGTAAGAATAAAAATACATAATAAGAAGTACGAAATTTTGCATAATAAATCTTAAGTGCATAAACTTTAATTAAGACATTAAAAATACATAAAAAAACATTATTCATTTCCTAGCTCAATTATCAATCTTAGTTGCGATCCCCAAAGAAGTCCTCAACTTCTAGATGAGTAATAGCATCCAGTCCATCAAAAGTATCATCTTTCAATGCTAAGTTTGCCTCAACATTCTCATCATATTTTTGAGAAGATTCTGCCTAAACATTATCTTTAAGAGTCAAATGTGACTCCACCCGGACATTAGAAGAGGAGGCACCGCCTTCATTTTCTTTCCTTTTGAAGGAATTTTGATATAACCTGACAAAATGTTCAGGTGTCCGACATTCATTTTTTCAGTGTCCCTTTAAGGCCACATCGATGACAGTGATTGCACTTTCCTTTAGAAGAATTATTTTGTGAACCTACATTGTTCTCCTTTTTGTTATGACCACCTCGACGATTACTATATCGTCTTTTGTCCTTGCCACGTCCACGCACATTATCATGGCCCCGATCATTTGTATTATTGCAGACTGGTTGTGTGCTTCTGCCTCGTGTGCCTCCGATAATGGAACACTTCCAGTAGGATGGGCTTAATGATTTTACATTAAAAGGTCATTATGTGCTCAGCCACCAGAAGAAATAAGATCAGTTCAACGTATTTCTGAAAATCTTTTTCATGATATTGTTGTTGTAATATCATATTAGAGGAATAAAAAGTGGTTAGTGTGTTGTTCAACATGTCCTCATCTTTTATTATTTTCTCACATAATTTTAGTTGAGAAGTTATTCTGGATACAACAGAATTATACTAAATTACGATTTTATAATCTTGAAACCTAAGTGCATCCACTCATAATGAGCCCCTGGCTATACAGTTGCCTTGAGGTGGTCATACCTCCCTTTAAAACATATTCATAATTCAAGTGGATCTTTCACTGTCAAGTGTTAACCTTCAGCCTTTCATCAAGATGAAGAGCTTTGTCTTTATCCTAACTTGATGTCTTATTTCCTTTAATTGTACAATCACCAAGACCTTAGTGTAAGGTGAATTTTGGCATAAGTATCCATGACAAATAGTTCTTTCCAGAAATGTCAAGTGCCACAAATTCAAGCTTTGACAAATTTGTCTTGAGAGAAACTATCATAAAATAATTGAGTTAATATAATGATATTGGTTTCTTTATAATAAATGGTAAAATAATTTTCAAATGATAAAGTATAATATGGTTATAATCATAAAGTATAATATGGTTATATAATATATTACATGTTATATGCATGCACATTGAATGTCTCAAAAACATATAAACTCATGACATATTGAAACAATATATATAATATGTAATTTTAATTGTTGTACAATATTTATTATTAGTTTCATTAGATATTGATACCAATTTTTTAAAGAGTTTCAAGTCATATTTAATACAATAATATTCTTGATTGTGATACAAATCAATATACTTATCATAATGTATGAAATACTTACGAGTTATTTTAACTAGTGGTATACATTAGTAGCATATAAATAACATAACAATATAAGCCTGAAACATATTAATTATTATGCCTAATAAAGTATCATAATAATAGCTAAGTCAAGTTACATATATAATAATTAAATCATAGATCAAATATTTATGCAAGTCGTATTAGATATGTTATAAACATATAAATGTAAACCTGACTCAGAAAGAATATTGATTAACTTTTAGGAAAAAAGATAATTTCAAATTAAGCAGACCTTAATTGGTTAGAGACTTGTGTTGATAACGTGTTGTGAAATATTATCAATATAAAATTATCTAAGACAATAAATATATAGACAAGATATATGGGAGAATGTTTTCTTATTTTTTTCTTCTGTACTTTTTTTATTGTCTCTTTTATAAAATAATCATCGCTATTTATAGTACAACATGTTTTTTGAAAGTTACATGAATTAAATAGAGTTCGATTGTTTTGAACATAAACTTCACAAAAGAGTTAAGAAAGACAACTCACATTAATGCATTTATCACAAGATTTTTTTTTTTACTTATTAAAAGTAGGCAGCCATTTTTTTTAATAAACTAATTAATGTCTATTGGTAAAAAGTAAATCACAAAATTACAACACCTGTATCTTTTTGTTGTTATAAATTGCGATAATATTTTTTAGAATAAACTGATAAATAAAGTTGAATTTGAGGAATTAAAGAAATTGAAAAATCAACTTCCTTAATTATAGGAGTTAAAAACAAGAAAGAAAAAATAACTCCAGATCTTCTTAATTAATGTCATTGGTTGCACCAAGATAAAAAATTGTAAAAAGAGTGTCATATTTCTTTTAAGATAATATGTGCTATTTTTTTTATTTTTTTGGAACTATTAATTGCTAATTAATATTGGACTATGAGTGTGTTTGGTATGAAGGAAAACATTTTCTGAAAAATGTTTTTCAATTTTCTCATGTTTGGTTGGGACAAAATCTTGGAAAATGTTTTCCAAATCAACTCATTTTCCTCAAAATTAAGGAAAATGACTTCCCTTCAAAAATTAAGGAAAACATTTTCCAAAAC